>NW_005842608.1:344912-364496 GCF_000455745.1 Alligator sinensis
GGATCGCGGGGCCCGTGGTGAGCGGGGCCGGGGCGCACGCGGGGCCGTCCCGCGCCGGAGCTGGGGCGCAGGAGGGAGGGGGATCGGCACCGGGTTGGTGCCCTCCCCCGGCCCCGTCCTATCCCATCCCATCGCTTCCTCTAAGCACGGGCTCTCTCTCTAAAAGAGGCCTGGCTCCCTTCCTTAGAAAGGCAGGGGCTAATTAACCCCCATTAACCCCCGGCCTTGGTGGGGATGGCGGCGACTTGCACCCTTTCCCCCCCAAAGCAACCGTGGGGGCCGCTCATCAGCGCGAGCCTGGCGTGACTTAGAAGAGCAGGGCTGGCTCGGGACGGGCCCTGGAAATCCTCCGCGCTTGGTTCCTTTTTGTGTTCGAGCGGTAGCACTTGGAGATGTGTCACGGCCGTTTGCTCCGGTGGCTGCCTAACGATCCCCCTTCCAGGACACCGCTCGGAGGCTCATAATTGGAGAAGGGAAAGAAAAATCAAAGTTCGGGTTACTGCTGCGTCCAGAGGTCAAACTGGGGCTAAGGGTGTCCCGGCAGGAGAGGGGCTGCCACGCTGCTTTCTTGGACCACGGCAGAAATTCAGCCTGTGGCTGCCAGCGCAGCTGTGCCAGGGACCCGGCTCCGGGCTGCCAGCCGCGTGCGCGTGCGTGTGCATGTGCATTCGGGGCGGGCGGTGTTTATTGCTCAGTGGTAGCAGCTGGAGCGCAGTGGCAACTGCCGACTGCAAAGGAGCAGGCTAAACTTAGCATGAAGCGCTAAACTCCTTACGGGATCCATTTGAAATGATCGCTGTGGGAACGCCAAGGCTGCTTCTCCTCGGGTAATGTCCCTCACGCACGTCCTCATTCCTTTCCCTTTGCTAACACCCTTGCGACTCCAAAGTCTGCCCGTACCTGGCCCGCTTGGCAGCTGCCGCTGCATGCCCCTCGTTGCAGGCCCATAGGACTTGTCCGCACTTGAGAGTTTGTTTGCATTTCAGACAGCCAGAATGACTCCAGAGCAGCTGTGTTTCCCGGGAAGAAAAAAAAAAAGGCTTTGTTCCTGTTCAATTTAACCCACTTCAAAAAGAAAAAAAAGGGGGGGGGAAGGAAGGGGTCAGTCCTTCCTTTTGCCTGATTGTTAAGATGGGGAGAACCAGACCCTGCTCCCAAGACTCCCAGTAAGTTTGTACAACATCCAGCACAGCAGGGTTCCCATAATACAAACCAAAAGCCATCTCGGAGCTGGGGCCTGCCTGAAACTGCGTTTTTTGATATTTAATTTTTTGAAATGTTGTGTTCGAGGCCAAATCGGAGCCAAAGTCTCTCAACTGAGCAGAGCTCAATCATTCTGGTCTGTGTGGCGCTACCACCGGCAAGTATCCTACCTCCCAGGTGCTTCAGATACTCCCAGATCCATGGCAGGCATCTTTCCCTGGAGGGTTTGGGGTTTGAATGCCCCCTGGTCTCACTTACCCATAGCCAAAAGGCCAAAGGAGCAAGCTAGAGGGAAAGCTGGAGAGCCATCCCCCCTCACCATAAACCATCTTGAACCCAAAATCTGAACCTGGAGCTCGTGATGCATCAGTCTTCCTGGCCATGCCGGCCTTACTCTGGCATGGTTATCCCCTCTTCACATTTCCTTCCATTTCCCTCCCAGTTCCTGACCCAGCTCCTGGTCTTTCTGATCGGCGTGGTCAGCTCCATATTCTGTGGCCATCTGGGGAAAGCCGAGCTGGATGCCGTGACGCTCGCCGTGTCCGTACGTATGGTTCTGTTGCTTTTAATGCTGGAGTTGTAACTCGGCCCACCTGGGAGCACCGTTGGCTATAATGTTAACCATGCGTGTCGTCTCCAGGGATAACACCTTACTGCAGATGCTGCTGCTGGGTGCTATCCCTGCAGTTCCAGCCGCTGATACCAGGGAGGGTAGAACGGTGGTGGTGGGGAGCCAGGTTAGGTATTTATCCCAAAGTCTGTTCCCTCCAACTTCAAGTCACGCCACCGTGTCCTTTATAGAGCCCTGCCAGAACAGCGGGTGGGTGCAGAGAGTCCTCTCGAAGCCTTTGCTACTTTAGACGATGGGAACTTTGAAGTGGAAGAGGGGGGAGATGCTATATAAAGTGGCCTTAATGGACATTACTTGGAGGTGGGGGGGAAAGGGACACTTCCAGGCACCGAGACCAGCTCGGCAGCGTCACCCAGTGGCCACACACACCCACACACCGCTGCAGGTGGCTGGCTTTCCTCTCCTCGAGTTACTTCCCTCCCTCCATGTTTCTTTTCCAGGTCATCAACGTCACTGGCATCTCCATCGGCTCTGGCTTAGCCTCAGCATGTGACACCCTCATGTCGCAGGTAGGTAACAGTCCTGTGGCTTCCCTTCTTTCTCCTGCCCCTGGGTCTCGAGCCTGGGAAGCTCTGTCTTGGGGTAAGAAGGCTGAGAACTGAATTCATCAGCATCTGACCCTCCTATTTGGATGCAGACCTTGGCTTGGCAAGGCAGCAGGACCTTGCCCTCTGAGCACCTTTGTCTCTGCTCATCTCCACCACTGCCTGGACCTGGGGAGGGGGAAAGGAAAGCTGACTGGCCATATCGTACCCAGGGGAGGGGGTGCTAGAAAGTCGCGTGCTGCCTCAACCCCATTCACTTCGCCCTCTTTAATCGCCCGCCGTTGCTTCCCGCTGACCAGAGCGCAAAGCCGCTGCGTAAGTGCCGCTGGTAACTCATGCCTCTGCTTCTTCCTCAGACGTACGGCAGCAAGAACTTGAAGCAGGTGGGCACCATCCTGCAGCGCGGCATCCTCATCCTCTTGCTCTGCTGCTTCCCCTGCTGGGCTGTCTTCATCAACACCGAGAAGATCCTGCTCCTCTTCAAACAGGACCCAGACGTCTCCAGGTCTGGCAGCAGATCCCATCTCACGCCTGCTCCGATTTGGTCCCTTCTAGTGCAGACAGCAGGTCCGTCTGGGACTGAAGCGTCCCCGCTAGGCCTGCAGGAGACCCTGTGAGCCAAGAGCAGGCAGCGGGAGCAGTGTTAGGTGTTAAAGAGCCAGTATTAAGTCCCTAGTAGAAGCTAAGAGCTGACCAGGACTTCATGCCCCACCGTCTGCCTTTGGTCCCTCTGGGTCATGAGTCATGACTGAGTCAGGCTGGTGGACCGGTGAGGCAAGGGAGAGCACGCTGTGCGGTATGCACCCTATGAAGAGGATGGTGATTGCTAAAGATTTGCTCCAGCGCTGTACTGAGAGAGACCTCCATGGACTTAATTTCTGAGGCTCTTGCCTACAACATCTATCCCCTCCATGTCCCCCCAGGCAGGGATTGAGGGTGCGGCTGAGAAATGCCCTTCATTTAAGGCCAAGTGGATTCTTGACGGCAGATGTGCTTGGTTTGGCTCTTCCATTACTGTGTTATTCATTGGGTGGGAACCTATTGCCTTTTTTTTTTTTTCTCCAGGTTAACCCAGGTTTATGTGATGATCTTCATCCCAGCTCTTCCTGTAAGTCGCCACTAAGGTTACGCTGCTTTTGTCTCGGGGTAACGTGAGGATGCCATTGCTCTATATACAATGACATTTAATCTCGATGCAGCCTGCCAGAAGCTACAGCGCCCAACATGCAGCTGCCCTTGTAGCCCCTCTAATTGTCATTGCGTGCTGGTATCTGGAGAACGTTCAGCGGTTTGCTTTTCATTCCTAATGTTACGGGCTCAGCCAGCGGTCACTAGTGAACAAAACAAGCCTCAGAGTAGCAAGCTCCTGGTGCTAATTTGTCCAGTGCAGGCAGGGAGCCTGCGGGCTGGGGGCAACTGGCTTTCTGTGACAGTAAAACTAACTGGCTGCTGCACCTGGTCACCAGTGGTTTCCCCAGGACTTTGCCTGGTTACGGCAAGAAGCATGCTACGGGGAGACCCGCGCATGGTTAAGGCAGCTCTAATGAAATGTCATCTGACTGTTTTTCAGGCGGCGTTTATGTACCAGCTGCAGACAAAATATCTGCAAAGCCAGGTATTGTGGGATTATTTGGGCTGTGGATTTGAGTTTCCTTGAAGGTCCTTGTTAAAGCAGGAGACCTGAGTTCATCCCCTCCCTGTGGAGGCTGGGAGGAGAAGCATTGCACAGCAAATGCACCTTGCATCAGCTCCTGGGAGTATGGGGAGCACATTACCTTTCAGCCCACCCCATCCCCTTCCAAGACGGGAACAGCTCTGGGTGCTCCAGGGGAGCTGGTCAGATCTCTTTGGCTGCCAAAATGAGGCGGCCCAGTGCATGGCCTGGAGTGGGTGATGGGAAACCCCTGCCTATAGACACTCCACACTAACATGCATTTTTGTGACATGCTGGAGCTGGATGGAAACTTTGCTGGAGCAGAGATTAATCTCCTGCCTGGCCTTCTCCTGGAGGCTTGATTTCCCGAGACTAGCCGTTGGAAGCAGTGCCTGGGTTCCTTCCTGGCCAAGGGGCTGTGTCTGGCTGTGCTGCTGGGGAAGTGCCTCCTAAGGTCTCGTCTTTGTTTTCAGGCCATCATCTTGCCACAGGTGGTGACAGGGGTTGCAGCCAATATCCTCAATGTGGGCATGAACGCCCTGTTCCTGTATGCGATGAAGCTGGGAGTGGTGTAAGTCTGAGCAGGCAGAGCCATGGGTAGCCACTCCGTGAGGTTTAGCAGAGATCTGGGGGCTTGTCAGACCCAGGGCCACGGCTGCTCTTCTCTTGCAGATGCTCCCTGACTTCATAGCTGTAGGTCTGCCCTGGGGTGCTGCCAGCCTTTGGAGTGGGGAAGGGTTGAACCCTCTGAGTGGAGAACGGAGTATCCGTTTGGGAGGGTGCAGGCAGCCTGGCTGGTGCAAAGGCATACGTGCTCCTAGCAGCCAGGGGTGGAGGAGACACCAGTGCAAGGGAAGGAGGGGAAGTGCCACATGTGACCAACCTGCTTCTCCCTGCAGGGGCTCTGCCTGGGCCAACACGGTTTCTCGGTACACCCAGATGATTCTCCTCTTCTTGTACATGCGGTGGAGGAAAATCCATGCACGGACCTGGGGAGGTAGAGTATGTCTCTGTCCAGTTCCTACATTACTTGGCTGATCCTGCGATGGGTGGATGCCCAGGCACTGGCTTCTGTAGGATCCAGCCCTGTAGCGTGGATACAGTGGATATCCTCAGGTAGCAGCTCCTGTCTCCCTGAATGAGACAAATCCTAAGTGCTTAGGATATGGGTGGTGCCTTAGCTCAAGCCTGACCTGGGATGCAAGCTCATTCTTGGCCATCTTATACCAGTGCATGCACTGACGACTGATAGGGCTGGGCTTTGGCCCCTGGGATGCTGCCTTGTGCCATGGTTTCTGCAGGCTGCACCCTGCTACAGCTCACAGCATCCTGTGTGGGTCAGGAGAGGCATCTGCTTCCTCCTGATTGATTGCTGCCTTGCTACAGGCTGGACCTGGGAGTGTCTGCTGGAGTGGGGCTCCTTCATGCGGTTGGCTGTGCCCAGCATGCTTATGATGTGCATTGAGTGGTGGACCTTCGAGATCGGGAGCTTCCTGGCAGGTGAGTTGGCAGAGTCCCGTGCAAATGCCCTCTCCCTTCTCTGCTCCCACGGAGGTCTCCTAGTGCTGGCGACCCTCACGCCTTGCTGAGCAGACCTGCATGGTGTCTCTGGCCTGCAGTCCCCCCCTGGATACTGTGGGTGGGTCCTACAGGGCTCCCTGCTTCTGCCAAACCAAAGCCCCCTTCTCCTTCCCCTTCCCCCTGCCAGGAACGACGCTAATTGTAGTGATGGTTAAAAGTTGGCTGTGGCAATTCCCTTCTAGGTCTGATCAGCGTGGTGGAACTAGGGGCTCAGTCTGTCATCTATGAATTGTCCAATGCTGCATATATGGTAAGAGCTCAGACCTGCTTGCAAGGAGTAGAAGCACGGAGAGCGGAAGAGGTTCCCAGGCAGCCTAAGGATGTGGGCTGGGGTGTTCATGGTGCCAGACTACGCTCCATTTTCCTGCTAGGGCATAGCCAGACTGCAGTAGGGCACTGCCTGCCCCTGTATGCTTGGAGCATGGATGAGCAGATCGCTACTCGCGCTCTGTCCAACCTTCCCCTCCTTCCTGCCCAGGTGCCCCTAGGCTTCAGCGTGGCTGCCAGCGTCCGCGTGGGCAATGCCTTAGGATCGGGGGATGCAGAGCAAGCGAGGACATCCTGTATCTCTGCGCTGCTGTGTACAGGTGGGACCATTCCTCTAGCTAGTGCCTGCTGGCCTGATCTACCCTGCAAGAATTTCCCTTCCCTAAATTCTTGGGTGGCTTAAGGCAAAAATGCCTGAAGGGCCCCATGAACAGTGGGGCTCTGTGTGGGGCATTTTCGCCCCGGCAGTGATGGTCCCTCCAGCAGAGATCATGATCCCAAGCAGCACAGGAGAGGAGCAGAACGTGGGCCCTGTGTTAATCCAACTGCCTGGCTCTTTCAGGAGTGTTGGGTGTAGTGGTGGCCACCTTGTTGGGGACCCTGAAGGACGTTGTGGGCTACATCTTCACCACTGACAAGTGAGTCATCCAAGTCCATTCAGGACAATTCTTTACCTCTTTCAAAGAGCTGTTCCACGCATGTAGGGAATTCGTGCTATTCAGTCACAGTCCAGAAGGGACATCGCAGTGCCAGTAACTAAGGAGCTGGCCCAAAGCCCATCGATTTCCCATGGACTTCACTGGGCCTGTGTGTGGCAACAAGCAACAGAACTAGAGTTCATTCCTCCCTCGTAGTCAGGCCGCCCCACTTCCCCACAACCCTAAGTGACAGCCACATGGCTTTCTCCCAACAGAGAGATCGTTACCTTGGTGTCTAAGGTGATGCTGCTCTTTGCTCCCTGTCACTTGTTTGATGCGACGGCGGTGAGTATTTCCGTGCACCCGGCAACCTCCTCTGCGAGCTTGACCGCAGTCACGTTGCTTATTCAGCGGTCTTGGTTCCTCTGACTCTTGCAATCTGCCAAAACACAAGTTTAATACGCTATGCAGTCACGGTGCAGCTGAAAGTAGCGGCCGGTGATATTCTGGAGCAGTCTCAAACTCCGTAGTGGTTGCAGCTACCACCAAGGCACCCCAGATCTCACCATTATGGGTTAATAATCTGTGGTCAAAATCACAGTCCAAAATTGAGTGGCTAATGTTGGGAATCAAGGCGCCGAGACACCCAGCTTGGTGTTCAGAGGAGCTGGCTGTCCTCCAACACCCACAGCACCTGGGTACGACCTTCTGCCTGCTACTCGGTTTATACCTAGTGATATCCTGCCCCATGGATGGGCTGCAGGGGGGACGGACACCATCACAGCAGTGTAGCTGAATCTCACGCGCACATGCACGTGCTCACGTACAGCCACTAAGGACACAGTCGCACAAGTTGTTGCGAACGGAGGAGAGCAGGGTTTTATGGCGTGCTGGCAGCTCTGCAGTAACTGCCCAGGTGCTCACACTTACAAACGAAAGTCAGGCTGCATCCCACCCCCCATGAACGAGCCATAAGCAACCACGCTTTAGCACTCAGATAGAGGGGAGAAAAGCAAGTACACAGGCAGCTGAAAGGGATGTGGGTGCACAAATCAGCTGCTCCACCTCTTGGTATCTGGGTGGCTTTAGCTTCTAGGCATCAATCATCTACTCTGCATACTGGAGTAGCAAGGACCCTTCTATCATATAACTCTTGGGAGGGAGACTGAACAGGACTTGAATTGAGGCTGGCTTCATGGGCTAATGCAGCAGCCTCAGCCCATCTTAAATTGTCTCAAAGCTGCACTTTCCCCACCAGGGCTGCGTTGCTGCCTGCCAGGTGCGGCAGGAGCTGCTGTGCTGCGCACTGACTCTGCTCTCTGTCCTCGTAGGCGACCTGCGGTGGTGTGCTGAGGGGGACGGGGAAGCAGAAGTTCGGGGCCATTGCCAACGCCATCGGATATTACGCCATCGGGTTCCCGCTGGGAATCTCACTGATGTTCGCCGCAAAGCTTGGGGTGCTGGGTACGTGCGCTGTGAGCAGGCGCGGTGCTGAACATCCGACACGTATGGGCCACTGCTCATGGCAGGGTGAAATCCTGGCCCTGGTGAAGTCAGGGCAGCCGTTTCTACTGGCTGCGGTGCAGGGAGAACCTGCTGTTGTAGGTGTACGCTGACCAGAGCCCTGTTTCAGCAAACCATGCACTTCGGCTTTGCTGGCTCCCAGAAGGCTCAAGCCTGGGCTAGAGCATTTAGCTGAACGTGGGCTCAAATAAGCATCTGCTTTCAATAAGAGCGTGGAGTAGATAGCAGTGTAACTCCAGCATACGGATGGGGGCTTCAGTCCAGCGCCTCAGGGAACAGACAGCAAAGCAGATTTTGCTGTTGCCTCTGTACATACAGCATGAACCACCTTAGAAAACCAGCTATGTCCATGTGGTTGCAGTGATGTGAATTCACTGGAGTTACTCTGGGTTGCACCTGGTAACCGAGCAGGACACGGCATGGTGTCTGTCCTGTGACAAATGCACCACGACTTGGGCCCAAGTATAGCTGCAAGCGGGATCAGCCAAAGGGTTTTCAAGGTTGCCGATGGGAATCCACGTCTGCTGGACAACAAGGTCCATGACGGGGCTTGATCAGGACTTGTGCGTCTCTAGTTTGGGAACAGAGTCCCAAGAAGTTAAATAGCTGCAGAGTGAAATCCAGATCCCAGGGAAGGCCAGGGGATCTGGCTGAGCTGGACTCGGGTGCAAGGACCTCCATCAGGGGCCTTCAGATAACTGACCCCGATTTCCCTTTGTTCCAGGCCTATGGGTGGGACTGATCGTCTGCATTGCTCTGCAGGCCACTTCCTTCTTCATCTACGTCCTGCGCATAGACTGGAAGAAAGCTGCAGAGGAGGTAAGGCTCTTGCAGCCCACTAGTCTCGTCCAGAGGCTTTGGGCCGGCCCCTGAGCCAGTGCCGCATTGCAGAGCTCTGCGGGCGCGCAGTGTTGTGAAAGCACAGTCTGTCTCTTCCTCTTCCCTGCTTGAAGAAGTGTGTTTTGCTGGGCGTGAGCATATGCAGTTCACACCTTAAACTGAAGGAGTCAGCAGAAGGGCCTGGGTTCAGAGGCACTCGCTGGTTGTGATCCAGCTGAGGAGTGAAAAGCAGAGCTGGCAAAGCCAGGTCGTGGCCCACACAGCTGCCCTGTTCAGGGTGGGGCAGGATTGATCCCTGCGGAGGGTGCTGCAGCCGAGGGCCTGTGCCCCGGGAAAGGAAGCATCTTGTGCGCTCGGAGAGCAGGAGGCCGGATCTCTTGCCCCAGTCGGTGGAGCTGGGAGCGCGTTGTGTTCCCAGCTTAGCCGGACCCTCGCTGGCTGCAATCCGCTGCTCCATTTGGGATGGGTTTTGATGGCGTGCCCGGGCGACAGGGAGAATCTGACCCTGTTCTCTGTTTCAGGCTCAAATCCGGGCAGGCCTCAAAGTGGAAGCAGAGATCCCGGGCACCAGCAGCTCTGCGGTTCGTTTGTCTGGTCTTGGTATGTGGCTGTGGGCCGGAGTCGTACACGCGGTGCCCCGAGCTCTGGAAACGCTCCCGGGCAGGGTGTGGGGAGAGGAGGAGTGCTGCGTGGGAGCTGCTCTGGCTGGCCCGTGCCTGTAGGCTCTGCCCTTGCAGCAATGTGGCCTTCAGTGGCTGCGGGGCCCCAAACGGACCCCAGGTAGCACTGACTGCCCCGAGCTGGCCAGCAGAACTGGCCTGGGACCGCTGCCCTTCGCCCCTGCAGCTGGCCGTACAGCTCGGCCCAGGCCTCACATGTAACACTGACCCGTCTGCTCCCCAGACTATTTCACGGCCGAGACAGAAGTGCCGGACACTGTGGTTCTGCCCGCTGCCACCTCCAGCAGCGAGAGCCTGCCGGAGCCCCAGCTCATCCCCGGAGAGGAAGCTGCCGGGCCCCTCGCTCTGCCAGGAGGCAGCATCTCGCTGGGGAAGGGCCTGCTCCTCTGGCGCGGGCTGGCGCTGGCTGTTGCCATTGCAGTCCTGCTGGCGGGGGTCCTAGTGCGGCTCCTGATGGGCAACGGCTAAGCATAGCCACCGGGGCCAGAGACGTGACTGCTGGGGCTGGGGAACGGCTCCGTGGGCAGCCGTTCTGGAGCGCCACAGGAAGGAGTGGCTGAGATGCTCCTCCATCCTGGCCCATCTCTTGGGGTCCATGGTCTGGTCACGCTGCCCGTGCTAATGGGCTGGGAATGTGCCCGTGCCGCCACTGAGCAATGCTGACCCGGGGGCTTTCACCCCCTCGGTGGGAGCCTGCTGGGCCGTCGGCCTCAGCCATTTCCTGGTCCTGAAGCACTTGTTCGTGTCCTGTTCTGTTGTTTGGTTTGAAGCTCAGGCTTCGTTGGCCCAGAGACCCCGTGGGGGCAAAGGCCTTTTATCTTTCAGAGTTGGCTCTGGGGTGCCCCTGTAGTTAGCCCTGGGCTAAGACGGTTGGGAAGTTGTTTCTTGGCTCAGGCAGCGCTGCCTGGGGCGCACGGACCCTGGCGCTGGTTCGGCCAGCTCTGCCCACAGCGGCGTTCGCTCTTGCACTACTGTCCGCTGCTCTTCTGATGCTGCAGGTTTCCAATAAACATTCAGGTTGTTTAATCTCTTGCGAGGGTCGTTGCTGTCTTATCCAAACGCTCCCACTTTTACCCCTCGATCGTGCTTGTTGGCAGAAGGAAATCGGAGAAGTGGAGCTGGAAAGGACCTCCAGAGATCCTCTAGTACATCCCCTGCCTGAGGCAGGATCACCCCATCCCAACCAAAATGCACGCTTCTGCTTTCTACGGCAAGGGTCTGAGAGTCGTGCAGCTGGCATCAATCACTCCCATAGGCTTCCCTCTGCTGCCAACCCACTCTCCTGCGAGCGGGCACGCGCACGGCGATGACCGATACTGAAAGCAACCCAACTTTCCAAATACACTAACTCCGTCGTGCCCCAGCGAACCGCTGTCCTGCAGTAGAAGTGTCCTTGCCTGCTCCGCTCTGGACGCAGCCCAGAGCAATGCCCGCTCACCAGCCATCTGTCCTAAAGCAGCCGGTGCCCATGGCTGACTTCCCAGCGGGCACGTGCACGGCGATGACCGATTACTGAAAGCGACCCAACTTTCCAAATACACTAACTCCGTCGTGCCCCAGCGAACCGCTGTCCTGCAGTAGAAGTGTCCTTGCCTGCTCCGCTCTGGACGCAGCCCAGAGCAATGCCCGCTCACCAGCCATCTGTCCTAAAGCAGCCGGTGCCCATGGCTGACTTCCCAAAGGATGGAAGTCACATGTAGCCGCCACTCAGCCGCGCGTCTGACCTGTGACAGTGCAGTTCTCCTGCCGCGTTTGAATGGCACTGACTGCTGCCCAGGAAATGCAGAAACAGTGAGTAGACAAACCCCCCAAAGCTACCCGTCCCCTCAGCTCGACTCCCCCCGGCTGGGCTGTCCTGGAAAACGCTGCCGCCGAGGAGCAGGGGTGGAGATGGAGTGGGGGGGATCCTACTGCTCTACTGGATCCTGCTCAGACAGGGTTAGATGGGGTGAAAGCCTTGCTGTCATCTGCCCGACAGTTTGCATTAATGGGCTCCATCTTGCGCACACAGGACTCCTGTGTCGGATCTGGCAGCAGCACTTTGCTGTTCCCAGGGCATGTGGACTTGGCCTTGCCAGGGTTTCTGGTCACGCTGGAAGCGTCTCCATGCAAAGGCAAGGTTGAATGTACCAGGAAACGGGTGTGATCCTAAGGGATATAACCCTGATTATAGCACCGGCATCGTCTCTCCTGGACAACAAGGCAGATTTACCCTCTGGGGTGTTACAGACACCCCTTTTCCCTGGCTAGGCCGTCTGGTTCAGCACGGCCCCAAGTGCTAGCCTGGGATGAGAAAAGTGATCTCTGGCAGCTTCTCCCCGTGGGCTGAATTCACGGGAATGCAGCTGCCCGTGCGGCCGGGCAAAGGCAACGGGAGAGGGTGCAGGGCTGCGAATGCCTCTGGCCCATTCACACCTCCCCGTTTCTCATTAACCAAGCTAGGCCAAAGGGAAGCCCCTGTTGCCAGCAGGCCGGTCAAGCTGGGCCAGAGCAGAGGGTGACGGAGAAGGGCAGCTGAGGGGCGAAGCCCTGGGGAGGCAGCGGCCAAGAGGCATTCGAGCGCCTGCACTCGGAGGGGTCCCTTCGGTCGCAGCCCAGCGAAAAACCGCGTGCGCCAAAAGGCACCTGAGCCACGTCCCTGAAGCCGGGGAGCCGTGTCACTACTGTCCGACAAAGCAGGGCCCAGCGTGATGGCATGGGTCTGTGGCAGGAAGCGGAGGCCGTTGGCCAGTGGACTACAAGAAAGGCTAAGGTGCATTGCCCCTGGCAAGCTATAGTGTGGGCAGGACTCACCGTTTAATCCCAATGCTGAAGGCCCGTCTACACCACCGCAACCAGACCTGGAGCTCTCCCGGCCCTGCCACCGACCTCCTGTGTGGCCAGGGGCAAGTCCCTTTACAGCCCACCCCTACAAGCCAGAGAGGAAACGCTCCAAGGCCAGGCCTGGCTCTCGCCGTGTTTGCGCCGCACCCCGATGGCAGCCGTCCTGCCAGCCTGGTACCCGAGAGCTCAGA
This sequence comes from Alligator sinensis, assembly GCF_000455745.1. Taxonomy (NCBI): domain Eukaryota; kingdom Metazoa; phylum Chordata; order Crocodylia; family Alligatoridae; genus Alligator; species Alligator sinensis. Next base: position 357,490 of record NW_005842608.1, read on the forward strand.
CGGGGCGGGCGGCGGGGGAGGCACATCTTGTTTCCCTCCGTCAGCCAAGTGCCCTGTGCAGCTGCGGGGCCCGCTGCCTGCGAGCAGGGTTTGGCCAGGTCCCCGCGCATGCCCCTTACTGGGCAGCGTGTCGGCACGGTACGCCCAACTCCTAGGTGGGGGGTCACCGTTTTGGCACCGACCTGGGATGAGGAGGAGAGAGTCGCCCCCTGATCCCCTCTGCTGCCGCTTGTAGCGCCTTGTCTTTCCAGCCCGTGCAGACCCGGCCCCTCTGTGCGCGGCCCCCAACACGCCACTTCCAGGCACGCGTCTGCCCGAATCCTCCCGTCCCCAGCAGCCTGCCTCGTGCCACCCCAGCACGCCACCGAGACCCCCCGCCCCAGCTTCCTGCCATTCCTCCAGAGCCTTTTAATCAATCATCACCCCCGGGGCTTGTGCCAGCACGAGGGAGGTGGTGGACCCGGGCACAGCTCACACCGCTGCGGTTACATATTGCTTGCCCTCCTAGGTCAGGTGGATCGAGTAGGTTTAATGAAGTGCCAAGGTGAAAAGCGGGGTCACTCGCTTCCCGGGCAGAGAGGCAGCATGAAGCCCGGAGGAGTCCCTGCCGGCGAGGGCCCTCTCAGAGATGCCACGAGCGTCGTCGTGCCTGTTTCGGCTCCTGGCACCTCCAGGAAAGGCTGTCCCTGGATTCCCAGCAACTTCTGGGAGGAGGCAAAGAGGCTGCTGGCGCTGGCAGGGCCACTGGTAAGGGCAGCGGCCGGTCAGCACCTGGCTTTCCCGCTGGCTGAGCACTCGCGGGCCCTGTAGAGGTTACGTGGAGCAAAGGGCAAATAGGGGAGAGGCAAAATGGAAGGATTAAACATTCAGAAGGTGCGGGACCGTGATGCCTCCCGAGCCCCTGGCTGGGCACACGAGTGCCAGGACGCTCGCCCAGCAACCAAGAAGGTAAAGACCCCCGGAGAACAGAGTTTCAGTGCTTACGATGGTGTCAGCAAGGGGTGACTTGCCTCGACCAGGGATCCTAGCAAGAGCGGGGCCGAGCTGATAGCAGCCGTGCTGAGAAACTTCTGAACCGCGCCGTACGCGCACGGGGTTGGAGACGGCAGCCTGTCGCGCCCGTGCGAGTCCTGGCTCAGTGCGGTTACTCTAGATTTACGCAGGTGGGGCAGAGACGGGAGTCGGGAGCCCACGCATTTCTGGGTGCTGCATAGCAGCGGTCCTCAGAGGTAGCCATTACGGCGAGCAGAATGGGGATGCAGCTATAACCAGATCACTGCCAATCACCGATTTTGCAATACAGCCACATCCTCGGAGTGGGTCTGGCAGGGAATTTCCAAAGAGAGAAACCCAAGACCCGCCTGACCTAGGGGGATTTGGATCAGCTAGGGTCAGACCTCAGCAAGCCCGCAGGGGTACTACGCACAGCCTTGTTTCCCTTCAGTACAATACACGAAAGCCTGCCCTTTGCGGCCTCTCTGCACATTTGCTCCTCGGATGCCATTTCCTCTGTAGCCTGCAGTCACCACGGCCTGTTTGTTCCCCTCTCCCCTCAATCCAGACCCTGATCCAGCTGCTGGTCTTTATGATCCATATTGTAAGCTCCATCTTCTGCGGGCATCTGGGCAAGGTTGAGCTGGCGGCCGTCACGCTTGCAATCGCTGTAAGTATTCTCGTTCCAAGTCTTTACATAGTTCGCGTTTCACGCCAGCTCCGGCGTCTCCCATACGTTAGTAACGAAGCGGTGGGCAGCTGCTGGCTGAGGAGCTGACAACGGACTGGGACAGGGCCCTTTCCTTCTGCTTTCAAAAGCAGCCTCGGGTGAAAGCTGTGATCACCGGACAGGTACATTTTTGCATCCTCTCACTGTTTTATCCTTCTGTTTCCAGGTTATAAATGTTCTCGGCATCTCCGTGGGGTATGGCTTAACAGCAGCATGCGACACATTAATATCACAGGTAGGGAATAGCTGCTGATCTCCGACATCTTGGCTTTAGAGAGGCCGAGAGCATTAAACGTTAGCTGGATCAGATTAGCTCCCCTATTACGCAGGGCTGTTAAACCGGTGTCCAAAAGCTTCTGAAAGGCTCAGAGCCCCGTTGGCCTTAGACGTTCAGGGCTGGGTAAGTTGTGCCCCTCGGGGTACACGTGGGAGCGGACTCCACCCAGGGGTCGCAAAGAAGGAGTTAACTGATTACCCAAGCACTGGGTCTGAAGTGCCTGGCTGCCCCGAGTGATGGGCAAAGTCCCTTCACGGCTAGATTCGGATCTTCTCCTCTCAGGCACGAACCGAGGCTCACGCCTCTGCATCACGAGGCTGTCATGCTGTCCAGGAGCAGGCACCGAGCCCAGGACTTTGGGATGGAAAGCCTGAGCTTCTCATGGCTCGAGCTAAAGGAGCTGGGTCTGGGCCCTCCAGGCTGGACAAACTCCTGAGCCCCTGTAGAGAGTCTGCCACCAGAAGGGAACAAGGGCTCTTAAAGGGGGTCTCCCGTGCCTTGCAAAGCCCCCCTTCCACATGCTTTTCACGATGCTGAAGGACCCCTGTGCTGCAGCGGGCACTGGCTGGCACCTCACTCCGTGCGTGGCTCTGCCGTTGCTCCAGGCAGGCTGCTTCCCTGCGGCCGGCGCGGTCAGGCATGGCTTTTTCAAGGGCGCGACATTAACTCCTGGGCTTGGCCCTCTTGCTCTGCAGACGTACGGCGGCAAGAACATGAAGCGGGTGGGCACCATCCTGCAGCGCGGCATCCTCATCGTGCTGCTCTGCTGCTTCCCCTGCTGGGCTGTCTTCATCAACACCGAGCAGATCCTGCTGCTGGTCCGCCAGGACCCGGAGGTCTCCAGGTCGGGTGCCAAGTCCAGCCGGGGCGGGCACAGGATGCAGCCGCAAGCTCTGCAGGAGACCGAGGCCGCGCCTGCCTGCAGTTACCTGCCGGGCTTTGCCCCCGGCCAGGCCGGCAGGGCCCTCCCTTCACCCCATTGGCTGGGCTCTGCCCCAGCCAGGCTGGCAGGATTCTCCCTTCACCCCATTGGCTGGGCTTTGTTCTCTGCCAGGCTGACAGAGCTTTTCTTTCACCCCATTGGCTGGGCTCTGCCCTCAGCCAAGTGGGCACAGCTTCCCCCATCGCCCCATTGGCTAGGCTCTGCCCTCCACCAGGCCAGCGGTGCTGCCTCATTGGCTGGGCCATGCCCTTAGCGATGCCAATGCGGCACCCCTTTCCCTCACGGCTGGGCCCAGCCGTCGGCGTGAGCAGGGTGGCACGGACGTGCCCCGTGGCACAGCACAGCCCTGAACCTGGCTGCTGCCGGGAGGCAAACTGCCTCGCTGCCGCCGCGACACGATAAAGCACAGCCCGCGCTGCCCAGCCCACCCCGGCATCACCGGGCGGCCGCCGGCCTCTTCCCGCACGGGGCCGAAACGCTGGGTGAGGAGGGAGAACGGCCCTGCCGTGCCCCGGCCGGGGGGGGAGGCTTGCACAGGCCCTCGATGGCTGAATGACGGTGCTTTGTGTCTCCCCCCAGGTTAACGCAGGTTTACGTGATGGTTTTCGTCCCAGCTCTTCCCGTAAGTCCCTCTCCCCGCGGCTTCTTGGGGAGGGAAGCAGACAGGAAAGCGGCCCCTTCGGCGCCTGGAGCCCAGCAAAGCTGCGCGCTCTGGTCCCCCGGACGCGACGCCTCCCTCCCCTCAGGAGGGTTCAGACGCCACCACGTCTCGGGGCCAACCTGGCAGGAGGCAGCTGATGCCTGGACCGGGCCGGCGGCCAGAGGGAAGACTAGATTTCCCCCAAAGATATCTGTTACACCTCAGCCCGACCTCATGCACCAACTCCCTTATTTTGCAGGTGGCTTTTCTGTACCAGCTGGAGACACGATATCTGCAGAATCAGGTAGGCTGCAGTCGCGGACAGGGAGGCGAGGGGGAAGGGATCTCATCCCGTGAGACCGCCGAGGGTCTCTCTCGGTAACCCACCTCCGGCTCGGGGCCGTGTTGCAGCATAAAAGACGCGCGTCCGGCAGCGCCCATAACACGCACACAACAGCAGGCATTTTTGGCCGGTGTTTGGCCAGCTCTAGGTCTGTTCCCCCATTGCAAGAAAGGCTCTCGCACACGTGGTTTCCGTTAGACTCAATGCAAGTAGCAAACCATAGAGGTTTTTAACTAATTAACTAATTTCTTCTTTGGCGATGCTGGAACCGCCGGTTAGCTGCACGGCGCTTCATGTCCAGGACATCGCGTTCAGTAGCGAGAGCAGCTATTGCTCTCTTGGCCCTGTCGCTCCTTCGAAGCCGTCTAGGAACCATGGCATTTGCACACGTATTAGTGTACGAGTCCCAGCGAAATCGCACTTCTCATATTTGTTTCACCGCAGAGGATCATTTGGCCCGAGGTGCTCAGCGGCATTGTTGGAAACATCATAAATGCGATTGCAAACTACATCTTCCTCTACATGATGGACCTCGGAGTCACGTGAGTAGCGTCTGGAAGCGATTAGACCTCCGAACGACGGCGTGAGCCTGAAACGGGTCCGAAATCCCCAAACTCCCACTGCGCCCGAGGCCACAGGCTGTAGCTCTCAGATGCATAATGGTGGGAGCCCAGCTTCAGGCATCTTCAAAAGGACCTGCTTTTGAGCGGACAAGTGCCCCGCACTTCCAGAAAACCAGGCCCTTTTAAAGGCATCCGAGCTGGGCGCCAAAATACCCAAATCCTGACCTAAAACCGAGAGCAAAGAACAGCTTCTGCTAGTTCAGGTTCAGGCAGTCTGTGGGAGACACTGAGCACTAGTTAGTCTCGACTGAGTATTTTACCCAGGGAAACCTGATGGGAAAATGCCCACCGTCCAGCTGGGATTCAACCACGGCACAAGGCTTGTGCTGTAGTACAGGACTCTGCAGGATCCAGTGCAGCGCAGGGAGCTGTAGGAAGCCCAGCTGGAGGCAGCGCAGGATTAGCCCTCGCCGCCCTGAGCCCTGCTGTGTCCACTCCAGCTCCTAGCCCTTTAAAGGACTAATTCCCTTCAGCGGGAGGCAAACGCCAGAGCATCTAGTCTGCACACGCGCCGCGGGCAGGACCGTTCGCCAGGCAGCACCCTCAGCCCGGGGGGAGCAGGGCAAGAGCTGACCCTGAAGCGCGCGCGGGCTGCCGGCAAGAAACAGAAGGTCCCTCGCGGTCTCTCTTCCCCAGGGGCTCTGCCTTGGCGAACACCATCGCTCAGTACGCACAAGCCATCTTCCTGTTCCTGTACATCGTCGGGAAGAAGCTCCACGTGGAGACCTGGGGAGGTGCGGTGCCTGTAAAAGCCTCACTGCTTCCCCCGGGCTGCCCTGAAACTCCCACCCTTGCCCCCGACAGGTCCCTCCTAGCAGATGCCTGTGGGCTCGGAGGGCTGCGGCAGCCGACAGACCCCAGGCTCGCGCTCTAGTGCTCGAGGTCCTGCCGAGGCCAGCAGGCGCCAGCCACCCGTGTAAAGGCTTTGCACGGCTCACTGAGCACGAGGGAGGCTTGGCTGCATCTGGGATCGGCAACAAATGGTCCCAGCAGCAGGGCCAGGACCGAGGACTTTGGATCCACGCCTCAGAGCTCAGGCGCGGCTGAATCGGCCGCGTGCTCTGTGCTTTGTGCACATCACTTGCTCTGGAAAGGCAAAAGAGATGCCAGCAACTTTGCCCCGGTTCCTAGCTCCCTTCCTGGTTACCCGTGGCCCAGCTCTGCCAGGCTGGCTGGTCACACGTGGCATCTCCTTGCCCCAGGCTGGTCCAGCGAGTGCCTGCAGGAGTGGGATACCTTCACCTCGCTGGCCGTGCCCAGCATGCTCATGTTATGCATCGAGTGGTGGACCTATGAAATCGGAAGCTTCCTGGTCGGTGAGCGCGGGGAGGGTGGAGAGGACCTCTCCGGGCTGCTATAGACGGCGTCCCCGATAAGGATCCGCCAGGCCGCAAGCTCCTGACGGGCTTCTCCTCTCCACCGCAGGCCTGCTGAGCGTCCTGGAGCTTTCTGCCCAGTCCATTGTTTACGAGGTGTCCACAGTCGCTTACATGGTAAGAACGTGGGATCCTTACACAGTAGCACGGGAAGGCCCCGAGCGCGGCCGGGTCCGTGCGCGTGCCGGGCGCTGTGCACGCGCAGCAAGAGACGCCCCTGCTCTGACGAACTCAAGAGTCTGAGCAGACCAGGGGGGACCAAGGCAAGGTGACATGACCCCGGCCGCCCCATCTCCCGCCCTGGGCTCGAGCTGCACCTTGCCGTTGCCTGTCCCCATGCACGTACATTGCTTTGAATTTTAAAGGCACCCCAGAGGTTTGCCACCCGTCTCGCGAGCTCAGGCCGTGGCTTGCTGCAGGGGGCTATTAGACCAAGAGGCGCCCTTGCCATGCAGCGCCTGGGCTGGAGGAGCTCTGGCACTGGCGGGTTGCCCAAGACACATGAATAAACACCGGTGCTTTGGGCTTTCAGGTTCCCTTTGGACTGAGCACGGCTGTCAGCGTTCAGGTGGGGAACGCGCTGGGTGCTGGGAACATAGAGGAGGCCAAGAGATCGTCCGTTGTCAGCCTGCTGTGCACAGGTAGAGGGCTCTGGGCTTTGGCGCTGCTCCGAGCGAGGAGCTAACAGCAACCCCGGCGTGTGCCACTCGCCTGTCTGATCTGCCCGTACTCGGGTGGCCCCGGCTGCCGGTCTGGGGGCAGCTACGTTACTCCACGGGCCACGAAGCAACAGGTCGGCAGCACCGGGGTTGCACTGACATGCGTGCCCGGGGCCAGGAGGCTCAAACCAGGACAGAGCTCCCCTGACAGGGTCTGAACCAGGATGGACTCACTGCGCCCACTCTCTGCTCCGTTTTCAGGGGTCTTTTGCGTGGTGATGGGTGTCGTACTGGCAGCCTCGAAAGACGTGCTGGGATATATATTTACCAGTGACACGTGAGTTCCTCGGGTGCCCGTCGCCTCCGCACAGGGTGGCTGGGTCAGGACCCTCTGGCACGGCCCCGTCCTGCTGCCCTTGCTCG
>NW_005842608.1:364650-368941 GCF_000455745.1 Alligator sinensis
GCTCTTGAAACGCGTTGCTAGCACGGCTTGCTCTTCTGCTCCCCGAACAGAGAGATCATCGAGCTGGTGGCCTGGGTTATGCCGGTGTACATCGCCTTCCACCTGTTTGAAGCTGCTTGTGTGAGTGCCCCTTCTCTCTCCCACGTGGCGGCACGTGTCCCGGGCGGGTGGTGGAGGGGTCGGGGCGGTTCCCTCTGCTAAAGGCTAGCACCGCAAGCAATCTCAGGCTGGCAGATGGACAGAGAGGGAGGACTGCCTCGGAGGTAACGGGAGAGACCGGTCCAAGGGGAACTCCTTCAGAGCAGGGCTTGGAGTCGACCCACGTGGAGGGAAGATGAAAGCCTGGGGAGAGGAGGCAAGGCTGGGAACATCCAGTCCCTGCAGGGTTGCGATGGGTTCCCGGTGAGCCCGAGACAGCTGGGAGCGCAGAGGAAACTCGTAATAACTAGTGAGCGTCCCAGCTGCCGGGCGCTTGGTTAGGGGCTGCAGGCTCTCCCGGGGCATGGCTGGTCTATAGGAGCCACCAGCTGCCTGGTGGCAGCTCAGCCTCGAGGCGGCACGGGCTTCACCCCTGCGACGAGCGTCTCAGCGGGGTTTGACAGGGATCCGTGAAACCCAACAGCAGCACGTGGCCAGCCTGGACGGGCGCTGGGGGCTGCGTGGGGTCAGGGCTCTCACGGCCCCGCCACGTCCTCCCCGCAGTGCACCGCCGGCGGCGTGCTCCGGGGCTCGGGCAGGCAGAAGTTCGGGGCCATCCTGAACGCCATCGGCTACTACGTCGTGGGCCTCCCGGTGGCGATCCTGCTGCTCTTCGTGGCCCGGATCGGGATCATAGGTACAACGGCCAGAGCGGAGGGCAGAGAAAGGGCACCCCGGCACCCCCAGCGACGGGCAGGAGACGAGAGCAAAAAGTTCCCGGCTCGGACACCTCCAGCTGCACCCCACCGCCGGGGCTGCTGTTGTAACAGCAGAACACGTGTCTCTAAACCCCGCCAGAGCCGGCGCAGCGCCCCGTCTGCAAGGTGCAGAGCTGGGGCAGGTGTATCATTGGGCAGCCCCCTTTGTGGGCACGTATCCAGCACCCACTGAAATGCCCCTTGCAAGCCACGTTTGGCCCTGGCCCCTTTCCCCTCCTCAAAGCAGCGTGCCCCAGCGCCCACCCCTCCTCTAAGCCACTCTCGAAACCCCACCCGTCTTCCATTTCCCTCCAGCCTCCAAAAACACAATCCCAAACCCATCTCCGCCCCACCCCTGCAGCCTGACAACAAGCCCACCTCTTCCACCCACCCAAATATAGCCCCTTGGCTCCGCGCAGGCCCCCACTGCAACACTGATTTCCTTTGAACGCCCCCACCGTCACGCCTGCACGCAACCACGCGTACCCCATCCGGGCTGGCCTGGGCGGAGAGCGCGCAGGAGGCCTCCGAGCGGTCCGGGCTGCTCCGGGACACTGCCTGGCTGGGCTGCAGGTCGAGTCCGGATCGTCCTGCCTCCCTTGGGAACCTGCTTACAGCAACCTCAGCTGGTCAGTACAGGCGCGAAGGCCTGGATGGTGCGACGGGCCATGGTCGCTAGGTGGCAGCCTCAGGCTGCTCCTGCCCAGGTACAGCCCAAGTAGCAACCTGTTGCCCCCCTCACCTCCAGCATGGCCCCAGGTTTGCAAGGTCAGGAGGTTTTGGAGCCGTGTCCAGGCGCCGACTGCACCTGGCTAACCCCAGCCTTTTCTCCCCAGGCCTCTGGCTCGGCATGCTGATCTGCGCCTTCATCCCCTGCAGCTGCTCCATCGCCTACATCGCACGGATGGACTGGAGGAAGGCCTCCGAGGAGGTACCGGGGCTCTCGCATCACTCCCGTCACTGCTGAGCGCAGGCAGGGGCCAGAGCACGCCCGCACCGTGGGCCAGAGAGAGTTGTGGCTGTGAGAAGGGCCAAGACCGGGCAGGGGCCCTGGCCAGTGTCCTGTGCCAGATCAGTGATGGGTGGCCTGGCTGTGAGGGGAGATCAGGGGCTTTTACCTTGTGTGGATCCAGCTCGTTTTACACACACACTTGCTCCGCTCCGCAAAAGCTGGGTGAAGTCCCAGAGGAATCAGCGGGGAGGTTTGCAGCAAGCCGGTGCCCAGAAGCAGGGCCCAGCGAGGCACGGCGGGCTCCCCCTCGCCCTGCTCAGAGCTGCACAGATGCAGCGGCCAGGCTGGCAGACCCTGGAGCCGCCAAGCCCAGGAGAGGCACCGGCCCTGCTCTGCCAGGCACCGGCCAGGACACACGGGGAGCCTTGGCCGCAGCACGGACACTCGCTTCTCATCCGCCGCAGAGCAGAACGGCTCGAAATCCACGGCACGTCTGCCAGCGACCCGGGCTCTCGCGTGCTAGTCCAGCCACACACCGCTTATTGAGTCCCTCAGGGGCACAGTGAAGGCGGCAGTCGGGATAAAACACAGTCTAAACCTCTCCCCGCCCTTCAGGCCTGGCCCTGCTTGCACGGATGTGCTGCAAGCACCCACGCAACCTACAGGTTCACGCTCCTTTGGGATAACGATCCCGGCTGCCCGCCATCATCCCGAGGGGAAGCCAGCACGTTTGAAGCGTGGCCATCACTCGGTAGGACAAACGCGCTTTCCTTGCACCTCTCCCCCTAGGCTCAACAGCGGGCAGGCGTGAGCCAGCAGACGGCTGAGGATTTGAACACGGCTCCCATCCCTTCCAAGCAGGCTCCCCTCCCAGGTATGGGACAAGCGTGGCTGGTAACCGGGCAGCGTGGCTCCACCTGCCCACTCAGATCCCATCTCACTCAATGTTCATTTCATGAGAGGCCATTCACAGCAGCGCCTTAAAACGCCTGCTCTTCTGGCAGCCCCGGCAGGTTGTGCGTGGACGGGAGAGGAGCTTGGGTGAGGCTGTTCATGCAGCAGGCAGGAGGAGGGTTTCCGTGTTTTCCCCAGGAAGTTGTGCTGGGAATCAAAATACGAAGTGGGGGATAGGGGCCCTGGGGGCAGATTCAGCTTTGGGCAAGCCGATAACCCCCACGCAGCGGAGGGGGCTGCAGGGGGCTTAGAATAACTAATGCACTGTGAAGAGCAGAGAGGGCAGCAGGAGCCCCATCCCCGCCTGCTCTCGCGGACGACGTCGGGAAGGCGAGCTGAAAGGGCTTGCAGGGCTGTTCTTGCAGTTTGGGGAGGAGGGAGAAGCGGCTGCTCTCGCTGCGGGAAGCCGAGTACAGGGGGAGACAGGGGCCCTGGGAGAGGCAGAAACCCCACGCAGGGAGCAGGGCGGTATGAGCACCGATGCAGGCAGAGGCCCTGGAGAGGAGCGTCTCAAAAGCTCAGCAACCCCACAGCCCCTGCTCCTGAACCCACCCGCGTGCCCCAGGCGGGAGGTTACCTGCAGTAGCCTCCTGCCCACATTGCGTTCCAGGGGAGGCCGGGGCCCAGAACGGCGTCGTCCTGCTTGGCTTCACTAAGCTCGAGGGGCCGAGGCTCCAGGAAGCTGCTCCTGCGCGCACGCCTGCGGCCGAGGCTCTGTCTGTGAAACAGCTCGTCCTCCGGCGCGGGCTGGCAGTCGCTGCAGCCATTGCCGTCCTCATGCTCGGGGTGGCTGTAAGGGTCACGACTGCTCCCCACTGAGCAGGCTGGCCCAGAGACGGGGACTGGCGCTGAGCGCGCAGGGAGATCCCTTCCAACTCGCAGCCGGGAGCACACGGCGCCCAGGACTTGTCCAAGCAAAGTGGGGAGTCTCTATTTAACAGAAGATGGCATCTGACCTGAGCTAGGAGCTGCTGTCCAGGGGATTGTCTGCCTGCTATGAACGGGGATCTGATCCAACCGCTGGCAACACCCGAGTGGACAGAGCCAGGGCTGGCGAACCCTGTCACCACCGACTTCGCGGCAAGATGTGGGGCGGCACTAACTGCACCGTCCCACACTGGCGCAGTGACAACCCGTTGTTTAGCGATGAATAAACCCAGCCACCAAGCTCCTGCCTGCCTGCAGCGCCTTTGGTTTGCAGCTCACTTTAGGGCCTGCCTGGAGTCTTGGTCCCTCAAGCTTAGACACCAGCTTGCAGGGCTGCTCCGTAGCGGGGAGTCAGTGCAGGCCACTGCCTCGGCCTCCGCACGTGTGGAGGCAGACAAGCATATGCAGGTCTGAGCCTCAGTGTTTCAAAAGTAGAATTTCCTCGACTGGCTCCCTCCCCGCCAGGCACTGAGGGGGCTAAAGAAATGAATTCAACTTAAGCCCTGGGGGGCGGGGAGGTATTCATAAAACTTGCCCTCTTATATGGGAGGGCTTAAATAGG
>NW_005842608.1:368951-370459 GCF_000455745.1 Alligator sinensis
GAGACCTTCCGAAGTCCCTTCCAGCCCAATTTCTCTATGATCCTTAATGCTGCTTGGGGATCGGAGCAGATACACCTCGCTCCTCTTTTACAGGCGGGCGACCAGCAGCGTAGGGGTGAAGCAGCTTGCCTAAGCGAGGCAGTGGCAGAGCTGAGCGGCAGCCGGGCCTCTGGCTCTCTGCCATCTCCTCTGTTGAGCCAATAAAACACGTTCACTCTTGTCACTTAGATTTTGCAAACACTAAATAAACTATTTTTAATACCTGGCTTGGCAGGCAGGTTTCACTGAGCATAACTCATCTTGGGAGATGAGGCCAATGGCTTTCTACAATCCTTCTTTCATAGTAACACATCAGGTCTCCTGCTGCTTTTTAGTAAGGAAAAAATAAAAGAGCTCTTTTAGAAAGCTGGGACCTAGCATGCCCATCTTTGTCCCACACCTCCCTCTTCAGCTGGACCGGGTTCACGCTACTTCAGAGTCAGAGGCGATCAGTCGTGCCTTCCAGGGTCTCTCCAGCAGCAAGTGGAAATGCGCTTGGCGCAAGTCCTTCGTAGTGTTGCCACCTGCCAGTGCAGGATTGCAGGGGCTCACAGAGTCTCTCGCAACAACACGGGGGAACTCCCCACAAGCTGTCACGAACCTTTTGCTGCGGCACCTGCAGCCGGACTGAATCGCAGGGCCACGTGCTGGACGTACTCGTCCGAAAGACGATGGGTGAAGCGAAGGCAGCAAGCAGGAGCCTCCACGCGCGTTCATTTGGAACTGGCCTTTAACGCCAGTGGAAATTTACCCCACCAGAAGTGGAGCACGTGTCCGACTAACTCTGAGAACACGAGGGGTGTGAGACCTCAGAAAGAAAGAGCAAAGAAGATACTTGGCCTCTGGCTGCTCCTGGGGCTATGGAAAGCACTGCTGGCTGCTCTTGCTTTGTTTGCCCTTTCAGTTAAGATCATTCAGGTCCCAATTTTCTCCTTTTGGGAGGGAGGGGGCAGCACCTCTGACCTGAGTCAGCTCACAAAACTGAGTTCGAAAGCCAACTGCTGGTCCCTCAAAGCCAAGCAGGAGTTCAGGAGCTGGTATTCGGACACGGGCACAAGCAGAAGGCAAGGTCTTTGCAGCTATGTCGTAAGCCCAGGAGGAGCTGCAGAGGGAGGGAGCTGCTGTTTCCTGCTTGGCCATTCTCCTTTACCTCCTTGCCAATGGCACAATCGAGCGTTTCTGCCCACCGGTGTCCGAATGAGCATCTGGGCCCCCTGGCATTGATTAGTGCATTTATACTTTGTGTGCTTGACATCTCACAGAAAGAGGAGGAACCTTGTAAGCAAAGACACGGATACGGGAAGCAGGTGCTGAGGGTCCAGGGCAAGCATGTGGCCGCAGCCAGCCTGACAGGTCTCTTGCTAGCGAGCCATCTGTGAAGACAAAGGGAAGGGGAATAGCTCTGCAAACAGCCAAGAGGGGATCAATCCCTGCTCCAAGGGCAGAGGCAGGTTCCCCTGTCCCTCCTT
>NW_005842608.1:370490-373017 GCF_000455745.1 Alligator sinensis
CAGAAGGGGCTGCTTTGTCCTGGCCTGCGGGGCATGAGCTCTGCTGGCCATGCTTTACCTGGAAGGTCGTACAGAGCCCACAGCACAAATGCTGTGTGCTACAGGGCCGACGCCTCCGAGTGATGCCCCAGAGCAAAGCCAGCAGCGCTGGACGCCAGCCGGGCACTCCCTGCCCCATCTCCGACCAGGCCTGTGCACACATAGAAGACAATCCTACCTTGCTCACAGCAATGGCTGGAGTTTAAACCCCACTGCTCATCGGTACTTATAGAGCTGAGCCAGTCTTTGACCTGCCAGCACAGCCAAGAGGGCTTTTCTCCTCAGCAGGGGCTGGTGATTCTGGGAAAACCCAAAGCATTGGGAAATGTAGCTAAGTACCCTGAGCGCAAGGAGATGTGCAGAGGGGTGAGGGACAGAGGGGGGGTTGGCCACAAGACTGGCACGATCAGTCTGGAGGGACCTTGCACCCATCTGGGGTAAAGCTGTGGGAGGGGAATGAGGCTTCGATCTCCAGCTACTACAGACTGGGCTGAGACCTCTCACAGGGGCCAGCTGCCTCCTGCCTGCCAGGAGCTGCTCTTCCACCTGCCCTTGGCAGCCCCCAGGACTGGCCACCTGGAGACAGGCTCCCCAGCAGGGTGGAGCTGGGCCCAACTTCCTATGGCAGCTCTGCTGTTTCTTATCAGCTGCTGCCTAGCTAGCACGCGCCTGCTCTACCCGCGTCCTCCCAGCCACAGCTCTTGCCCCGGCCATGGCAGGAAAGACGCGGAGGAAGCCACTGCAGGGATGCGTGGGAATCTGCCTGCCGTACCTGGGCTGGGCTGCAGGAAGCCGACCAGTTCCTTTCTTACTGACCTGAGCCTGGGAAGAGCCGTACCCTGCCCCTTGCAGCCTGCCCCTTGCCTTATGCAAAGGAGACGGAGGCACAGAGAAGAAGCAATATCCCAGGGTCCCACAGGATAGCTGTGGCACAGCCAGGGACAGACCCTACTCTGGCCTGCCCTCTAGCCATGCACCTGCCTTCCAGTCTGCCCTGCTGCCTCTTAGGCTGGCCTGCAAGCCCCTGAATGCTATGCATCCAGCTACCTGGATGAGGAGGAAGGCAGCCAAACCCCACTGCCAAAACCAACTCACGCAGGACGAGCTGTGGAAGCAGCTTGTGCCACCTGCTTCCCCAAGCTTGGGCGGATCCTATTGTGCCAGGTCCCAGCTACCCGCTCCAGGGGAGAACCCACCTCCTCATGCATGTCAGGCATCACAGAGCAGCAAGTGGTGCCCACTCAACTCGCCCCAAGAACCAGCCTGGCCCCATTAACACCATGGTGCCTGCTTGCCCAAGTGGAAGACAGGCAGACTCTAGTGCTTCCAGCTGGCTCAGACCAGTATCCCAGGGGAAGGTAAGAACAGAGCAGCCCCCATGGAAGGGCTGTGGCTGGAAGACAGGTGAGCACATGGCTAAGAAAAGCTCAGAAATAAGCCTTCCCATGAAACATGCTGTTGCATGGACGATACCCCCACCTCCAGGCTTACCTTGACTATGAGGGCTGCCAGGACCCCCAGCACCGCCATGATGATCAGGCCGATTTTGCCTTTGTTAAACTTCTTCAAGAGGAAGAACTTTGCCCAGTCTACTTTCTTCTGGCTGCCGGGTGGGTATCGGAGTTTGTTCGCGCCTTCCATGCCCAGCGACTTGATCAGGCAGGCGCGGCGATGGGAGAAGGTCTCAAAGCTGTGCCTGCCATGGTAAGCACCCATCCCGCTGGCCCCTAAGAGCAATGCATGTTAGTTAGCATGACGCTGGCTGGGCCAGGGGAGCAAACAGGCAGCACAAGGACAAAGAGGGGGCCGAAGGGAAAGCCCGTGACCAGAGTGACTTGCCCTGTGTCAGGTGCTTGGAGGGCCTCAGTCTGGGTCCTACATCACAAAGCCCCCAGCACGACTGGCGTCCCTAGCAGGCACTTCCTGCAAGGGCTGAACAGCCCTGGAGTCTACGTCAGCGCCTGGCCCTGGGAGAGGTGTTTCTAGGGCAGGGAGGTGGCCCCGTAACTCCTTCAGTACAGACAGAGCCTGCTGCAGAGAACATAGCCCCACGTTTCTGTGCAGGAAAGCTCTGCACACAGTGGCAGGCTCCGGGTGGGCACCTGAGCACCAGAAGATGGAAGGGACTCACCGACTCCGCCGAAGGGCAGGCTTGGGACGGAGAAATGCACAATGACATCGTTCGCTGTCACGCCACCGCTGGAGGTCTCCGCAATCACCTGTTTGATCAGCTAGTGGACGACAGAGACGTCACAGAAACCCGAGAACCAACCCAGGACAAGCTTCGAGCACAGCCTCCGTGTGCTGATCAAGGGTGATGGCCCCTCACGCTCTCTCTCTGTGGCCTAGTGTTGCCTAGACAGGCATACTTGGGAAACATCCCCCCGGCACAAACTTAAGGGCTGAACTTCGACCGTGGCAGTCCCAGAAGCATGCCCAGCACACACCGTCCTCCCGGCCACCTCAGCCACTTGCAGCACAGACATTC
>NW_005842608.1:373079-412761 GCF_000455745.1 Alligator sinensis
CTGCTCTTAAACTTTGCTTTCATGGGGCAACGCTCCAAAGCCAAGTGCAATGAGACTTGGGAGGCCATGAAGTGGAGGGACCATCCCACAGCTCTGGCATACGACTGCTCCTTTCTAGCCTAGGCCCAGCCAACAGGGCACAGGCCATTTCCGGGAGTGAACCTGGGGACTGGCTAACTCGGGAGATGCTCTCACAACCCATCTGCTATGAAATGCAGGTTTGATGGTGCTAGGGTGGAGGCCCCTGCTGCACTCCATGGGCTGGCAGCAGGTAGGCTACCCAGGGCCAAGCGTAATGCTGAGAACATCTGTGCTGGAAAGGCCTATGTGTTCAGCTGCCTGATAACCAGCCTCCTCTGAGTGCTGTAACCCTTTGCACACACAGTAGCTAAGCTCACACCCAGGTCTTCCCTGTTGGAGGACTAGAAAGACTCTAGACCCAATTATCTCCACTGCAGACGTGCCCACTCTCTAAAGTTACTGGCATGGCACCCAGCAGCTGAGCCCTGCTGGAGTCAGCTCCCAAGACACTGGCCCCGTGCTTTGGTTTGGTGGTGCCCCACCTCGCAGCAGCGTGCCTACGGAGCAGGAGAGCACTGTACTGCCTGGGACCTTCAACCACCCTGAAGCACGATTCGCCCAGTCACGTTACAGGTAAATGCAACCTGCTTGTTATCAACCAGGCATTGCTCAACTGGCACTTTGGTCTCTGTTCCTTTGCCAAGCAGCAGGTTCTTGCATAACACACTTTCGATCCGCGTGTAAACAGGCCTGAGCCACATGTCTAATCACCATCCCCTCCCTGCTGCACTTACACGTGTGGGTGGGGGATGGGCTGAGAGCCAGAGGATGTCACTTAAATCCTACTGCCCTCAAGAAGTGCGTGGGAGTTTGCAAAAGCTTTCAAAATATCTCATATCTCATAGTGCAAGAGCCGGCAGGTAGCACCAGTGAAAGTCAAACACACGTTGACGCCAGGGGGGACAAGGGGAGAAGGGAATGAGGCACCACACTTAAAACCAAGCAAGAGAGGTTACCACCCAAGTGGGGAACAAACCTACCTTTTTGTCATTGGAAAATACATACAGGGCGAGCGGTTTCTCCCGCTGATTTATGAACTGAATGGCCTCATCCACATTCTTCACAGTCACGATGGGAAGGACAGGCCCAAAAATCTCCTCCTGCATGATCTTGGATTCCGGGTTCACGCTGGTGAGTATTGTTGGAGCTGCAATGTACAGGACAGCAAATCAGGGGGACCATGGCACGGAGAAGCCAGTGCTCTGCTGCAGACCATCTCACCCCCCGCAGGGTGTGTGTCATGTGGGGCATGTCAAGTAACCGAGCTAAGATCACCTGGCAAAGCCAGGTCCAGGTCTGCTCTCTGACTCCTGCTCTGGTCCCTTTTAGGAAAGGCGGAAGATCTGCACTGGTGTGTGTCTACCATCCACGCAGCCAAGGCAGAAGTTTCCTGCCCCAAGGTCCCTTTCAAACTGGTACCGCTAGGTTCAACCATGCGGAAGCCTGAAGAGTCCAAAGGATGGGCCAGAATAGATGGGGGACTTACGCTGTTATTTAGCAGCTCCCCGATACTTTACCCTTGAGGAAAATAAAGATTTAAAAGGCCTCCACAAAGTCCTCTCCTCTGAGAGTTACAATGACATAAGCAGTGCCGTACTAGGTCAGACCAATGGCCCATCCAGCCCAGGGTCCGGTCCCTGACAGCGGCAAGCAGTAGAGGGAGATCATGTGAACAGGGCATGTGTAGCATAACCCATCGTCATACCCCCTCTGACATCAACAACCCTGGATTTGGGGGTCTCAGAGGATACACCCCCGTTCTATTTAACAGCTCACAATGGGTGCATCCTCCATGGACCTGTCTAGTCTCTTCTGAATTTGGTCGTGGTCTCCGCCTCTAAACCCTCCTGCGAAAACAAGTTCTGGAGGCGAGCTGTGTGCAGTGTAGAAAAGTGCTCCTTGTTGTTCTGAACCTCTCTCCTGCAAATCTCAGCAGGTGCCCCCTAGTTCTTGTATCGCGAGGCTTGGTGAACAACACTTCTCTGTTCACTCTGTCCACCCCCTACGTCACCTTACAGCCCTCGATCACATCCTCCTTCTTTCCTCACTGAAGAGTCCCAGTCTTTTCAGGAACTTCTGGCACCGAGAGGCCGTTTGGCTGCAGGAGGTTTTTCCTGCAGATGAACCGTCTGCCTACCCATAAGCACCCACTGGATTCCCTGCAAAGCCCAAGAGCTGGAAGAGCAAGCCAGCAAATGCCAAAGCAGGGAGGACAGCTGTGGCACACAGCTAGCAGCTTTCCACCGGCCCCTCCTTCTAGACAGAATACCTATAAAGCAGGTGGCCTCGTCAGCTTCCCCTCCATGTGCTATCTTCTGCCCTTCCAGCAGACTCATCACCCTTTTAAAGTGGCGCTTGTTGATGATCCTTTCATAATCTGGGGAATTTTTCACGTCTTCCCCGTAGAATTCCTGTGGGGCGAGAGAGGATCAAAGCTGGAAAGATTTCGTCACTTGGGCAATCACCGCAGGCAGCCGACGAGCTGCCACAAAGGCGGAGAATCCCCCCACTGCTCAGGCTGGACCATTTCTTGCTCCAAAACACCCGTGGTGTCTCCCACAAGTCCACTCCTGTGCTCTGCGGGAGCTACTGTCTATGGAAACTGCTGCAGCAACAGAGAGCTGAAACCCAACCGTCTTGGGTAAACAGGGCTGGCACCAGCATGAACGAGTGGCACCACTCTTGTGGAGCAGATAATGCTCAGCACTGCCAAGGGCTCGGGAGTGGTGGAATAGGTTACAAACCCTCTTAGGAAAACTTCTCAAGCCTGAAATACAAGTTTGTAATCACGGAGGCCCCAGGGACAGCTGCTGGAACAGAGGACAGTGCGCAGGTTTCCAATGCACAAGCAACTTGAATGCTCACCTTCAGGGTCTTCTTGATGTTCTCCACCACTCTGCTCTGGATGGCCTGGTCGCAGAGGACGTAATCCGGGGCAATGCAGGTTTGCCCACAGTTCATGTACTTCCCCCACGTTATGCGCCTGAGGAGAAGGATTTCTCCATTTACTGGGGTATTTACCCACAGCAACAGCCAACTTGGTTGGGAGTGGGAGAGGTGCTTGCTAGCAGCCCCCCAGCACCCCCGAACAAACCTCCTCTCACACTGCCTCGGCAGGGAGCAAAGGGCTGGCGTTTCCTGTAAGAACCCGAGCCCCAGAAACGCTCTGTGCCTACAGGTTTGCAAGCCATACGAAGGCCACGCTGGTCTCCCCAGGACCCGTGAGGAGATGGGGATCTCCCAGCTCAGAGTGACAGGGTTCCAAAGTCTGCAGATGTCAGGGAGCAACGGGTCACTTCTGCCCAGCTCTCTGCTACATCAGCCCCTGGGCAGATGAACTCTGCAGCCTTCTGCTTTGAAGGGAAAACACCTGGGCCAAAGCCACCAGCTGAGCAGCAGCCATCTCAAAGAAGATACAGTGACTGGCAGCCAGGGCCGAGACCGAATGGGACAGCCAGCCACAGCTACAGCCTTGCAAAGCTGCTGTCTTTCAGGCCTGTTAGTAAGTGTTTAAGCTCCGGTTTCAGTATTGTCAGCAGCACCGGTATCAGCCACGTAACTGGGAGCTGGCAGAGGATCTTGCCCTGTTTGGGCTAGGAAGGATCCATCTACCAATTCAGGAAAACTCAAAGCTGGGCTCTGACCAGGACTGACACCTTCAGCGGACGTAACTCCTGACACATGACCCAAGCCACTCGTTCCCTGGGACATTACAGAACTCGGCAATTTTTGCTGTTAGCACAACTTGGGGCCCCCGTGCTAGAGCCTGGGCTTTTGGTCAGGCCAGCAGGGAGCACCAAATACAATTTGCTTCCTTTCTGCCAGAGCCAAACAAGCCAGCCTGGACTCCTGAGAAAGTCGATTATGGGAATAAGAGCTTAACGGCTGAGTCGAGGAGTGCCCCTGCCTTGTGAATATTTGGCTTGGTGCTGTTCAGGGTTTGAGGAATGGGCTGCCTGGCTTTGTGTGGGCAAGCTGGCTGTGCTCAGGCTGCCGCCAGGGAGCTGTGGACTTTGGCCTGTGTTTGGCAGTACAGCTGGGAAAGCTGCATGGGCTGATAAGGTGACAAGACTCCAGTGCTGCGGCCTTGAACCTGCACGCAGCCCTGCTTATGGAGCAGTTTGCATTTTTAATAACCTTAGTGCCAAGTAAGAGAAGTCTCAGCTTATATCCCCAGCTGAGCAGGGCTCCTGGCATGCACCTCAGGAAGCTTCAGACCAAACCTCTAACAGCTGTTTAAGAAGGAAACAGTCAGCCAAACCCGCTGAAAGGAAAGGCAAGTCTTCACCTCAGGTAAAGCTGCACGTCAGGCTGACATGGGTTTGGGGTCTATGTCTCCAGGAATCTTACTGCTCTGCCAAAAGGCAGAGAGAGCAAACAGTATGCAAGAGGTACAGTGAGGACCACGAGCTTCCGATACGCCTTCACCCCGCACACCTTCCCCACAGATTTCTTCCCTCTCCAGGACCCGAACCCTTGGAGGACAACCCGTATGAGTCTCACCTGCAGGCAACATCAATGTCACAGTCCTTGTCTATGTAGCAAGGACTCTTCCCCCCCAGTTCAAGCGTAACAGGGGTGAGGTGCTTGGCGGCAGCTTCCATGACGATTTTGCCCACTACGGGATTCCCGGTGTAGAAGATGTAATCGAACCTCTGCTTCAGCAGCTCGGTTGTCTCGGGAATGCCGCCATTGACCACCTGGTACAGCTCCTTGCAAAGCAGAAAGGAACAGCTGCGAGTGTCAATGGGCTCATTTTGGTTTGCCACTGCTGCATGGCACACGTGTGCAGGAACGTCCTGCGGGAACCCTTTCCCTTGGCAGCTCAGCGCAGGGAGGTGGCTATGCAGCTGGCAGCCTGCTTTCCTGGACTCTCAGGAAAATGCACTGGCCCCAGAAAAGGAAGCATCTGCAGCTGGCAGAATCTGAGCCACACCGAATGGGTTTTTTTGTTTTTTGCAAGCAGGCAGTTTGCCTGTTAGCAGTTAATCCTTCCAGCTCGGACACTGATGAGGCTATTGCATTCAAACCTCCTGGCAAGGAGGAGAGGGGCCTATACAGCCAGAGCCTGCAGTTGGGCCTGAATTGGCATATGCAGCGTCTTGAACACAGAAATCACCGGCATCAGGCACAGACACGTGCCATCTGCAGGATTTAAGCTGCTGCCTCCATCACGCTCCTGCACCTATGATCTCTGTAAGCTGAAATGCTGCGCTTGGAGCGAAAGGGTTTGCTCCTTCCTGTCCCAGCTAGATGAACCCGTACGCTGCCAGCAGGCCGGGTGAGGGAAGGTCAGCCCATCTTCGCCCTTCGAGAGGAATCACTCAGTTGCTAGCTGGCACCAGCAAGAGCCCTCCTGACGTTATAGGCGTAAACCCCTTGTGCTGCAGGGTCTAGCCTGGTGACACCCTACATGGGGATGTCATGCCCCGACTCTGCCCATGGGAGGTTTCTAGCACCTTCTGCTGACAAACCCAACTGCAGGTAAGAGGGCGGAGCTGACTGGAGCCCGGATCTAGGGCTGTTCCTACGCTCCCACCAAAGGAGAAGCCTGTAACTGCATGGAAGGGAAGTAAGTGTCCGGGGGTGGCACATGGGCAAACCACAGCCGTCTGTCGACTGGGTCAGACAAAACCAGACTGAACACACAGCCAGGGACAGCTCCCCGCCTTCACCACTCACCTGCCAGCCCTGCAAGGCACCTGTGTCAGAGGAGCGTGGAAACCCGTACAACGTGCCCTCCCCCGCCGATTAAGTACCAGGTGGGGATGAGCCTGGAGCAGCGCTGTCCTCCACCACTGCAAGTGGTGTCAGGACTGCCAAGAGCATCGACAGCTGCCTTGAACTGAAACCTCAGCAGAGCATGTCCCCTAATGAATAAGGCTTGGCAGAACACACAGGCCGCACTGCTTTATTCTTCCAGTGAGAGCTTGGAAAACCACCAGAAGTGTGCCTGGGCAGCCAGTGCTCTCCATGCCGGTAACTAGGGCCGCAAGCAAAAAGTGCTTGATGTTGACTCCAACGCTCTGATCCCCGAAGCTACTGATTTTAGAAATTAAAGCTACCCTGATGCTGCAGGGCAGCGGCAACAGAACTGTTTGCTCAGAGCACACGAAGCCGAGCACACAAGCAGCTGTCGGGCACTAATTGCCGTACTCCTCTGCAATACTGCGTGCATGCTTTGGGAAAGCAAGCCGATGCTTCTGGCTGACTGTGGGAAGTCAGCACCTGCCCTGCCGAGCTCCCGTTGCTTCCATCAGAGGCGTAGGTCCTAACTGGACGGCTACGCAGCAGGCCGGCAGGGAACGGTGTGGGAAGGGGACTCCTGTCCGATTCGACAGTGCAACGAGGCCGAGGAACGCTCGCCCTCATGCATGACTGCCTTGAACGCAACCAGCCTCTTTTCACTGCCCTAATCCCTCCACACAGCTCACCTCTGATTATCACACAGAACAATCTTATTCCCGGTACCGCCCCCATTGCGCCTGTTTGCTTTAGCTCCCAGTTGCCTCACAGCAAATCTGTAGGGCAAAGGCTGCCTCTTTTTTTGCTTGCCTTGCAGCATCTGGCACGGCAACTGCAGGGACCCAGAAGGATCAACTCACCGGGTCAAGATACTGCGGGATCAGCTTGGCCAAGAGGTTTCCTGTGTGCTCGCTTAACTCCGATGGCTTGATCACCACGGCATTTCCTAGGACACAAAATCAGGGTAAGGATCTTACCTGCTTGAGCATCCTCAGAGGAGAGGGGACGGCCGCGGGAAGAAGCCCACAGAGCACAGGGGCAGGGCTGCCTCGTACCTGCCGCAATAGCCCCTATCAGCGGCTGCATCACCAACACGAAGGGGTAGTTCCAGGCCCCGATAACCAGCACCACGCCCAGCGGCTCATGGT
The DNA here is from genome assembly GCF_000455745.1 of Alligator sinensis. Classification (NCBI taxonomy): domain Eukaryota; kingdom Metazoa; phylum Chordata; order Crocodylia; family Alligatoridae; genus Alligator; species Alligator sinensis. The sequence continues at coordinate 380,054 of NW_005842608.1, forward strand.
GGATGTAGGCCTCATCCGTCAGCGTCAGCATGGTCTTCGCCACAGGCTGGGGCGCAGCCCACGACGGCAGTTTGTCGGTGATCAGGGCAAGCTCCCCCAGGAGCCCCAGGATCTCGTGATTGTAGGCGTTGTACTCGTTCTGAAACGAGGCAGCTCGAGGTGAGCGCCGAGGCAAAGGCGCAGCTCGCCGCCCGGGAGAAACGGCACGAGACCAAACGCCGCAGGAGGGGAAACTGCCCGAGGACAACGCGCAGCAGGACCCTGGCTGCTAGTCAGCCGCCCCCAAAGAAAAGACAGCCGAGCAGAAGCTGAAGGATGGGGAGAACCGAGCCACCGGCACACGCGATGCTCAGCTCCCTGTGCCACGACGCCTCGCTAGCAGGATGTTAAAGCGCCTCGTGAGCAAAGCCCCGGTCGAGACAAATATCTGGAGGCCAAAGCCTCCCGTCTTAAAAAACCCCGAGGCCTCTCGGTGCCGTTTGCCAGGGAACGACACAACCCCGCCGCCCGGAGAGGGCGCGTCGCACGCGGTTCGCAAAGAGCAAGGACCTTTTTGATGTCTGCATTGATGGCCGACAGGATTTCCCTCTCCCGCTCCTTGATCATGCGCTCCAGGGCCTTCAGCTGCTGGATCCTGAACTCCACCGCCCGCGACCGGCCGGAGCCGAAAGCAGCTCTCGCTCGCTCCATGGTCTGCTTCACCTCGGCCATGGCGCCGGACGCTGCAGGGAGAAAAGCAACCTCAAAACACCGCTCTGCCCAGCGCGGGTCGGAGACCCGTACACGCTTCCCCCGCGTTTCAGGAGCCTTTAAAAGCTCGACCGGCGACCGCCCGCTCCCACCCTTCAGGAGGGACAGCCGAGCGCAGGCTCCGGCGCGCGTTTCGGTCACGTCGGCGGCTTTCAAGAGCGGAAAGAAACCGCGCGGAGACGGGTCCGGAGCAAACGGTGCTCGAGCCCAGACAGCGACCAGCGCGGGACAACCGGGGGCCAAAGACCCAGCGGAGCAAAGCGGAGGTTCTCACGCGAGGGCCTCGCACGGCAGGCGAGGAGAGGGAGGGTCGGCTCCCTGGCGGCGGACAGGCGGAGACGCGGAGCGGGTTTTGAAGGCAGGGAGGTGTCGCCAGCTCCTGGCAGCGAGCGCGGGGGCGGGAAGGGGAGGGGGGCGGACTGGGGCTGCCCCTGTGCGGGGGTGGAGCCGCGGCGCTAGGCTGCCAGCATTTCTAGAGCTGTACTTCTATACTGATCTACGTTTATTTGCCAAACAACGCTCCCCCAAAAAGCAAACCAAAAAAAAAAAAAAGTTTGCAGAAGGCCTAGCCGCCCTGAAGCAGGGGGATAGCGGGGAGGGGGTTAATCCGAATCGGCTCCGGCCGCGAGCCCCGTGTGAACGTCAGCGCTGCGCGTTACCGTATTTCCGCCGCACGCCGCGGCACTTCCGCCTTCCGGGCCACGTGACGCACGCTTCTTCCCGCCCCACCCCCTCGGGCGAGTCCAAGTGGAGCGCGGACCCCCCCCGGCCGCGCAGTGGGAGGCGCCGGCAGCAGCGTCCTGCAGGGCCCGGGTCGGGCGCAGGCGCGCTGCGCTCCTCGGCCCGGCCTGGACCCTGCAGCGCATACGAACCGAGGCCCCAGGCCGGAGCATGCGGCTGTGGTCCCCCAACCCCGCGTGTCTTGGCCTCCCCCCGACCCACAGGGAACCAGACACCGTGCTGTGGCCCAGGCTCACTGCGGTGCAGAGGGGCCTGGACCAGCTCCCCCTCCTCCAGGCCAGGGCGACCCGGTTGCGAGCGCTGCAACTGGGCTCGGGAAAGGGGAGCGTTTCGCACGTCCCGGCACACCCCATGGGCTGCGATGGACCCCCCGCGCCCCGACCGACACGCACCAAGGAGCCGACGGGGCTGTCGGGATGGGTCCGGGGCTGCGGAGCAGGTTTTCCAGGGGGAGTTCGGTGGTGGAAAGGTTGGCGAGACCTGACCTGCCTTTCTGCCTGGAGCCTGGGGGGCCAGGTCACCTGCCCTGCTGCAGCCGGTGCTTCTGCGGGAGGGAAAGCACGAGAGCGTTAAGTCACCTGCCTTCCCTAAGGAGCAGGCCTGCACCCAACAGCCCACGGCCCAGTGCCAAGAGCCCCCCATGCTCCAGCACCCGGGCACGGCAGAGAGAAGGAACAGCGATGATACTGGCAGGGGGGGGGGGGGGGGGGCCCCCTGCCCCTCCCAAGAGCCGTCTCCCCTGCCCCGGCTGGCAGGAGACCTGGGGCACTCGCCATCAGCGCGCAACTCACCCGCGTCCCTTGGAGAACATTTGATTTTTACCCGGTCTCTAAGAAACGCAAAGGAAGATGGAGGCTGCTAGTCCCTAGGGCTGCAATTATTGCAGCAGGTGATGGGTTTTATCACATTAAAATGAGTGAGATACTCCCCACCCCTGGTGTCTCCTCTCCTTGGACCAATTAGCCAGGCAGCAGCATCTCTCCCCCCTGTCAAAGTCCCTGCTGGGGGCCAAGCTCAGAAAGCAAACCTTTCTGGGCTGCTCCCTGCCTCCCCCGCGCACGCTCAGCCATGAGCTCCTGCATGGTCAGTACCAACTGTTACAGGGATAAAAGCAGAGGAGAGAAAGGAGCTCCTTCCTGCAGCACAGGGAGGAGGGGAGCTGCAACCAGGGCTGCAACAAGGGCTGTGAGCCACTGTCCAGCTTTCTAGGGACTAGGGAAGGGGTCTGGCAGGGGGTTAAACTGACACCAGAGAGGAGATCCAGAAGCAGAGAGAAGGGGACCTGCCTGACCGCCCAGGGCAGTGGAGCAGGCAGATTCCCCAGAGGCAGCACTTTCCTCCTGTCCTGGGCTCACGGACCAGTCCCAGGATAGAAGCAGGGGGCTGTAAGCCAAGCAAGAGGCAGGAGGGGGGCTGGGGTACAGACAGTCTCGCTGTGTTCCCAAGCCCACTCCCAAGATCGCACCCCCATGCAGCTCCCCTCTGGAAGGATTCACTTCCTTATTACAAAGCCCTCAAAAAGGCACTGGGCAGGCCTAGGGCAGCTCCACACACACTGAACTGGAAGGAGTCCAGCAAAATACCTGTTGGTATCTTAAGGGATGCTTCTCACTTGGCTCAGGAAGCAGGTTAGCCTCGAAAACAAGGGGCATTTATCCTCCGAGGCTAGGCACAGAAGTCCCCCATAAACCGATATAAAAGTGACCAGAAACCAGTTCAAATCTGTAACACAACAGGAGTTCAGTGCACATAAACGTCTTCCAAAAGGGCCCAAACTGGTTTAAGATAAGCCTGCATAGGTGTAGTATTAGACTTCACTGATTTAGAAGTTCAATAAACTGATTTAACCTGTCGCAGATCCCCTCTAGAGTCAAATTAATTCACAGGCCCCCAGGATCCCAGGCTGCTTTGCACCTCCCCAGCAACCCCCACCTCAACCCCCTTGCAGGTTGGGTGGGCTAGCCTTGGCTACCTCCAGCCCAGAGGTATGCTTTAGCACCTGGCTTCTGGCCTGGGCCACTGTAGGCATGTGGCTACATTTCCAGGATCCAAAGCGAATGTCTGTTCATTTGCTTATTAACTCAATCCACCCAGCTAAGACTCGCTCATAAAGATCAAATTGACTTAGCCTTGGGCTTTTTGACTCTCTGTACTTAACCTGTCTGTGCAAGTCCATTGTGCCTGCAGTCAAAGGAGTCACAAAACCAGAGAGGAACAGCAAAAAAAAAACCCCAATTTATCAAGGAAATGCAGTTTCAAACCACACTGCTTCAACATGCCAGATAGTGTAGGAACGTGGAGGTAAAAGCAGGCAAGAAATAGCTTCCCAAAGCCCTGCCAGAGTACAAGGGGCTTCAGTGAATAAATGCAGCTCAGTTCGTTTCACAGAGTCACGTGTCTTGGAGGCGGTGGCTGAGCTCATGTTTGCAAGAACAGAAGCCCGTCATGCAGAGCTACGATCTGTAGGCTGCATTGTAGACATCGCTGGAGCAATGGAAAATGTGAAGCAGCCCAAGAAAGAAAAAGAACAAGAGGGATTGGCTGGGACAAGCCTGGAGAGCAGTTTGCTTTCAGCTGGGAGGTTAGAGTCAGCTGCCCACAAAAGGCTTAAGGTAAGGTGTCTGTACAGGGGCAGCACCCATGGTTAGCTACCTGGGGGCCGAACTGGCTTAGAGACTTCCACTAAAGGCTATGTCACGCAGAAATACATCCCCTGGCTAGTGAGAGCAACTGCCAAGCACAGGCCAAGTGTGTTTTTCAATAAAAGGCTTCAGCCAAAACCCAAGGACTTCAACAAAATCTTAAATCCCAGACTTCATCCCATTGCTGTAGTTAAGGAAGTGCTACCCATTAGGAGACAGGTTGCCAGAAGATTTCAGAGGAGAGGGGAGGAAAGGGGAAGAAGGGTAACGAGGAAGTAAGGTGTACATGAGCCTGGCAGTCCACCATTCAAAACACCGCAGGGCCCTGGAAACAGCCATGTTCTGCTTCCCTGGCTCTAGTTCCTGCTCCTCTACCAGCTCTGCGAGACCAGCTATTTCTCTGCATTGCAGTGCGACCTCACAGGACCACAAAAGAAGACAGTGCTTCCAAACTGGGTCCCATTAGGATGCACCTGTACTTCTGGAGCCCAGCCCAGACATGCGGAGAGCCGAGCTGTCTCACAAAACGGAGCGATTACAACAGCAGCCTATGTGAGGCGAGGAGAAGCCAAGTGTGGGACACAAAACCCAGGGACAGCTCCCTCTCCTCCTCAAAGTGCAAGAGGAAGAACTGGATCGCGTTTTTTAAAAGGACCGACTGAATGACTAATCCAGACCTGAAACTGGAAGTGGCAGAGACCCGTTCGCTGAAGAAAAAAATATTCTGGGAATCTCAGCAGTGGGGGTGGAGGGGGGAAGACCCACTTGTTTTGATGAAATTCCCAAGTGGAGACTGACTAGGGACTGAGCTTCTCAATCATAGAAGTGGCAAAAAACAGAAGAGAGGGGTTTTCAATCTTGCAGGGGACACTGCACACAACGCAGAAGATGCAAGATACAGTAAGTACCGAACACTGTCCCCGCAGGCTAACAGGTGCAGCCGGGAAGTTTCACTGAAGGGGTTAAGTGGTTCTTCCCCCTTGCTGTTCAATGCAGAGAGCGCTGGGGCTGGAAGACATCTTGGGGATCTCTGTCGGAGGAGTTTCCAGAGTTGCACGTGGCCTTTCTGGTCGTCTCCTCCTGAAAACAGCTCACAAGAATAGCCCTTTCTTCTCGCTCCTGTTTGTACAGCTGTAGACTTGCTGGCAGGAGCAGAGAGGAGATTCGGAGACAGGAGGCAGTGAGTTCTTGAGGAAAAGCTGTCCATCTCCCAGAGTTTTGCATCAGAGCCTTCATTTTGTTTCCAGATTAATGTCCAGATAGTTCGGCGGCGCTCCCTTCTCCTCCCGCTTGAGTTGGCTTTTATTGGGATGTGCCAGCTCTGAAGAGATGTTTTCCTTTTCTGGGAGAGGCCCCCAAAAATCCTGACAATATGGCTAGGAGAAAACAGCCCTTTCCCCAGCCACACAGCTCAGCTGGGGAAGCAGCTCACTGGAAAGACTGACCTTTAGCAGCATTAGCAAAGGGAAAGGTCATTTGCATCCAGCTCCATCAATCCACTGTCCATCGCACCAGTTTTGGCAAGTCCAGCAGCGAACCTTGCTGCTAAAAGCAATTAGGCAGCACCTCACTCAACAGCGCACAGCGGTTATCTAGAAAACTGGTTTGAAAACAAACGTTAAGCAGTCAGAGTGAGAGGGGGAGAAAGCAAGCAAGCAGCCTTGGCTTAAGGAGAATGAACTTACCTGCTGCGAGTGGCAGCGTCCAGTTTAACCCGCTGCAGCCCTCAGACGTTGGTGCAAGCTCATCAGGCGGTTTCCCGCTCCTGGAATTGCCTCAGTCTGGGAAGCAAGTCCCGTCTCCTTGCCTCATTCACTCCTCCTTTTAACCAAGGATTCAGAGGTTTTCAAAAGGTGACAACTGGCCCCCAGGTAGAAGAGACGCACCAAGGCTGTACCATAGAAACACTTCTAGTGTCAGTTTATTTTACCTTAATATACATTTATACAGGCCATAATAAAAAGGCTATTACACAACAGTTCAGTGAGTTATTACCTAGTTTCAAGAATGCATGCAGTTACAAAGGAGAGGTAGAAACACTGTATTAAAGAGCTAAAAATACAAACATTATATAAACGAACACTTTCAAATGAACCGCTGGAATTTCATACAGATAAATAAAGGTAAAAAGTACATTACTTTGTCAAAGTAAAGGAAACACATGGTTATCAGTATACTAAAACAATACCGGTGCAGGAACTCTGTACAACTGTCAAATAGCTCAGATCACGGTATCTAAGAGGATTAAAATTATTTTGTCCTGGAGAATGGTTTATTCAAGTATTCAAGCAGTGAGTAACCAAGGAAAACAAAAAACAAAAAAAACCCCCCAAAATGAAACAAATTCCCCCAAAACAATTCCCCCAAATAAAATACAGGAACCATTTCCAGAGAAGCTGATTCGCCTAAATACTTCGAGAATTGCTGCCCTGATGATCTGAAGGGATGCTTGAAATGATAAATGCCTACAAGGCTACGTGAAGCTTCCCACCTCTCCCTGAAAACGCACACAAAGCGACCCTGATGTCTGCACGCTGCATGTCCAAATTCCATGTCGCCAAATCAGCATGCCGATTCCCAGTTTCTCTCCATTCTCACACGGCTCCTCACAGAACCTCTCAGCTTACAGTATTTGTTGTAATACTGTCCAGGAAACAGGATACAGAAAGCTGCTATACACTCAGAGACTGCAGGCATTAATGCACGTACTGCATGCACAACGGAAGATGCAACCAAACCGCTATAGAAACAACCAGCAACTCAAACATTTCTATTACTGAGAAAGTCTGTAGCAGTAAGTTACTCAAGTATTAGACAAATAGGTATAAAATGGAAAGGCTCACATGAATAATACAAGTCTTTACAAGTTTTTCTGAAAGTCTCCTAGAAGCTACATCTGAAATTCTGAAAAGGATCTTATATACAATGAAATGAAACTGTGTCAGCAAAGCCCATTGTGCCTTTTTTAAATTAATAGAGCTTTGAAAATGACTACACAGTTGCTTTAGTAAATTAGTGCAATACGAAGTGTTTTGGAAGAAGAGCATCAAATTGTAGCCATTGCAGCTGACGAAACCATTTAGGGAGTTTGAACAGCTGGAGCAAAGTCTCTTCCACTGTCTGTCTTCTCCCCTGTAAAAGGTGCTTCCTTCCTACCCCGTCCGTTGCGGACCGGTGAGCCGTCTCTAGAACGGGAGCTCATATCCAAGCCAGCTTATCCCCAAAAAGCTTCAAACTGCACACGTATGCATATGGAGTTTTACACCTTCATTCAATAGTTTGTTACTGGCAATTAAAAACAAAGTCTTCACAAACCTTCAAATGGAATCTTCCCTAAGGAAACACGACTGCGCCGACTTGGGGAAGGGGGCTCCAGTCTTTACAGTCCTTGGTAAGGAAAATAAAGTCGACCAAGCCAGAATTTCACGTACAACTTTCTAATTCTTTTAAATTCTGCTGCTATGAGGAAAAACGGAAGGAGTGACTGTATCAATAAGGCAGATTTTCTACAAATGTTGTACTTTTGGAATTTTTCCTCTTTGAATTCACTGCTGCTTCTTTGGTAGTCACCATGGAAATTAAAAATCATCTTCCACAGGGGTGGGGAAGTGGCAACAATTAAGCTGTAGCAAAAGTAGTACAATATCATTGAAGTGGTCCCTTATGTTCATGCCACCTGGTCCTTGGGATACTGCTACTGTTCATAAACAGCCACTGTGCTGTAGCAAAGGGCAGAGAGTCTTCGTTCGATGCTAGATTTATCTGGGGACAAGACAAATGTTAAACATGCAAGCAGAGTCCAAGGGCATCAAATCCAATTTCACAAAAGGGGGAAAACACTGCAGCAACACTGGCATGGCTCAAGTAGCATCAGCCCGAGCCTTTTGAAGCCATTCAAGACTGGCTGCTACAAGCAGGCCCTTGGGAGAGGCTGTGCATAAAAACAACCACACACACTTGTGTGTGTCCTTGCAGAGCTAAGTGCCTACCCTGTAAGTTTGATACATGGGGCAATGACAAACGGAGATCAAAAGAAAGGCTATCTACAAATCAGATGGTTTTATGCAGACACGTCTCAACACAAGCTTGACAGCTCTGCTTTCGTCTAGTCTCGTTTAGGAAGCCAGCACTTCCCCGTTGGGTCTCTTTTCCGTTTCATTTTCCTTAGTCACAGACCTATTTTGGCCCTTCCATTTCTGAAGCATTATTTGCTCCTCTCAAAGTTCTTTGGCGTTCAACTTATCTTTGGGATTAGCAATAACTTTCTCCGCCAGGACAACAGTGCTGAACAGCTTTGTGACTTAAGATGTGCAAAGCATCTGCCCTGAGAAAAGGCATTTTATAGGATCAGCAAACACCACAAGGGGGTGAAATCCTAGATATGCTCGACTCAACAGCAGGAGTTCCCATAGATATCAACTGGGCTGGACTTCAACCCTCACCTCTCAGGCCAGCTCATGCTGCTCTCTGCAGCCTGAGGATACTTTTTATAGCAATGAAACACTTTTTGCATTTTGAAGAAAAGCAGAGGGTAAGGTTTCACCATCAGTAATGCTGTCCAGAACTCGCACATGCTGTCACTGTTAACGCAATATACTCCCAGTGCATCACCCAGAACGACTTACATTTGTGTACATTTTCTATATCTGCAGGATCCTGCAGTATCTTAGTCAGTCCTTCGAGCAGCAAGGCTGCTTTGTGGTATCGATATGTGATATCTTCCGTCTGCTGAAACATCTCATCTAGTGCCGCTGACTGAACCTGGAATCGGTCGACAGATTCAGAGTTATACGGACTGTTCTACGCAAGTGCCGAAATAAAAGGATGTTTCCGAACAGGCTAGCTGCTAAGTAAGAGCATCGTTAAGGGAATGGTTTCACAAGCTTAATTAAGCTGTTCTGGTTTTGCCATTTTAATAGAACAAAGAAATTAACAGGAAAATAGGCTTTCTATGCCAGATTAAGTGAAGGGCCTCCAGCATACACACACTGTAAAATGCTTTAGGGCCCATAATAGTTAAAGTACATCCCATACAAAAATACATTTTAAATTATAGGCTCACAAATAGACATATGCCTTTGCTTTTATTTGCGAGGGAGACATGCCATTTCATGTCTGACTACTCATTCGTGCAGGTCAAGTGCTCCGAGTGGTTGATACAACTGTATATATACACCAACATATGCAATTCCACTTAAGTAGAACTGCCTCTTTCCAGAAACGCAGGTCCCCTGTAGATTTCCCACTCTTGCTCCCTGCCTTAGCTAACCCCATTTATGTACTCAGAACCTCTCACAAATACAAGCACTTTTCCTCACATTTGTTCGTTAACGTTACATTAATGTGCTGACATCCCTCCAACAGAGGAGACTTCCAACTGAAACCAGATGACTGAGGAAGCCATTTGTGATGTTTCTCTGCTTCAGCAAGCTTTATTGGGTGAAGCTTCAGCGCACAGCCTTGTTACGGATTGTGTAGCTGAGCAGCACATTTCTTACCGTCTAAACAAAACCTGCTGACGCGTAGGAAAGTCTGAGAGCAACTGTATCTACCAGGAACTTTAAATGGTCTGTGGGGTGGGGAGAACAAATCAGCCCATCAGCCCCAGCGCTAACAGACATCAGGGTTGACTGGTTAAGTAGCAGCTCTACAGAAAAGGACCTGGGGGTTACAGTGGACAATAAGCTGAATACGAGCCAACAGCGTGCCCTTGTTGCGAAGAAGGCAAGCATCATCCTGGGCTGCATTGGTAGGACTGTTACCAGCAGATCGAGGGAAGTGATTCTTCCCCTCTATTCAGCACTGGCGAGGCCACATCTGGAGTCCTGTGTCCAGTTGTGGGACCTCCCCGTTGCAGAAAGGATGTGGACAAGTTGGAGAGAGTCCAGTGGAGGGCAACCAAAATGGTTGCAGGGGCTGGGGAACATGACTTCTGAGGAGAGGCTGAGGGAACTGGACTTATTTAGTCTGGAGAAGAGAAGACCGAGGGGGATTGAATAACAACAGCTTCCAACTACCTGAAGGGTCAATACAAAGAGGATGGAGCTAGACTGTTCTCAGTGGGGGCAGATGACAGAAGGAGCAATGGGCTCAAGTTGCCACAAGGGAAGTTGAGGTTAGGCATCAGGAAAAACAAAACCCTCTCACTAGGAGGATAGTAAAACATTGGAACAAGTTGCCCAGAGAGGTTGTGGACTCCCCATTCTTGGAGGTGCTTAAGACCCGGGTAGACAAAGCCTTGGCTGGGATGATGTAGTTGGGGTTGGTCCTGCTTTGGGCAGGGAGTTGGACTAGACGTGACTTCCCGAGGTCCCCTCCAATCCTAGTTTTCTTTGATTCTGTAATTTAGTACAGTATGGTTAGATGAAAGGGTCACCCGACATGGCAGTAATGTATAATACCACAAGTTACTTATGCTGATCTCCATGCCCTAGACATCAGCCAAAGGAATGATTTACCATTTCCACAGCACAGTTGTAGATGAGCTTCTCTGCAGTGACACTGTTGATTTCATCGATGAACCTCTGCTTGTCGGAAAAGAAACGATTCAGCTTTTCTGTCAGCTTCTTGCACATACCGATGCAGAACTTGTATCGCTCGTTCAGATTTCTGACAACTAGAAAAAGTCACAATGAAGGAGTTAAATTCAGCTTTTGCCAGAGTTTACAGTCTGTACATACCCAGGGGGCTTTATTTTGCCATTCTCTGTGCCGTTTTTGCTTCAGGAAGGATGTATTCAACACATCTTCACTTCATACGTATAATCACCCATTCTTTAACTAGCTACTAAAAGCACCTTTCTGCATGTGCATTTAAAGCTACTGTGCCAGCAGTTCTCTCTTTACAGAAGCACAGCTAGCCTGGCCACAGCCACTTCTGGAAAGAGTTATCTTTTTGCCCCAGGGATTATGTCAAGGTTTCCTAAGTGACCACTACAGCTTCAAGCACAGCACAAATACCATATTTCTAGTGTGCAAGAGGCGTTTGTTCCCTGACAAAGGAGGTCTAAAATAAGAAGTGCCTGTCACAGCTGCATAACAAAAAAAACCCAACAAATCGCTGTTGTAAAAGTAGACCCCAATTCAATCAAATTATGTTAAAAACTCCCTTCCTTCTCTGCCCCCCAAATGTTTGGAGGTGTGCTTCTTAGACACCAGAAAATATGGCAATCATTCACAAACAATGCCATTTCAACATAATGACTGCTTCTACCTTGTTTGACAGCAGTGGATGGGTTCAGTTTCCCTGACTTGACTTGTGCTTTGGCAAGATGAAGAGAAGATGCCAGCAACTGTGCTGCTTTCATGTACAACACAAGCTGCTCTACTTGTCTGGGGGGGAAAAACAGAGAAAGAAAAAGGTAATTTAACATTTTATGTTGTTTATTTTGTTTGTTTGTTTTAAACTAACACATTCACCCCACGGCTAGACACGGCTCTCACCAGCTCCCTTCAACACACTGTGCTGGCAACAGACAACAAGAGACAACAGTAGAACCAAGAAACAGATGTACAAAATGCCACAAAAAGCTTCTGTCACTGTTTGAAAGAGCCATCTCCCTGGGCAGAAAGAAAGGCTTCCAGACGTGTTTGAAGGTTCAGAATAAAGGAAGCTCCTTTAGTGCAGGAGAATTACGTGAGGGCCACCATAAGCTGCTTCCTGCAGTTGGGAGGTACTATTACACATGCCCCCAGGGGTGACTACTCCAAAGTCTGTGATCACAGATGCAGCTCTTTCCATAGAAGAGGACCAGGGAAGGAGACTGCCCTCCCACCTCTCATCCCCAGCCTTTTCCCCACCTCCAAAGGGGTGAGAACCTCTTAGACCTCCGCCTAAAACCCAGTGCTGCTGCTGGTAGCTAGCCACAAATGTTTCCTGTCAAGTGATGCAAGGTGCTCACCTCTCCCTATAACTGAAGCTGTGAAGAACGGAGCTCAGATACCCATGCAGAGCGAAGCACATCAGCCCACACAGGCTGCCCTCCACCACAGCTGACGTTTCAGAGAGTTTCCCCTCTTTTGGGATGACTCGAGTTAGAGGAAAGACGCAACTGGGCTCTCGAACAACTATTCTATTTTATTGACCGTGTTTTCCCGTTAAAGAAGTATGCTTTTATGAAACGTTTGCTGGAGCAAAGCAATCACTTCTGAACAGCGTTAAGAACAGTGAATGCTAGACACGGACCCTTTAATTTATTACTAGAGCACACACATGAACTGCATAGGTGGTAACGCTCTAGAGACCTTTTAGCCAGATACCTACCCCCACTCTTTGCTTAGCTGGCTTATCTGATCAACGACAACGCTCTCCTGAATCTGATACAGCGACACGGCAGAGGTGCACAGCTCTGGGTTTCCTCCTCGTATTGCCGTCAGGTCCAAAACGCATTCTGTGAATGTCAGCATCATGTTTAGGTGACGCAGAGTATCTGTATGTTCTCTCTGCCGAACAAAGATGACAGCAATTTAACCCATAAGGTACGACACAAACCGGTGTCAACGAAAGCCGTTAGGATACTGACTGGTCTACGAATGGCTCACGGTATGCAGGAATACACACAGCATCGCTGCCAAACAGCAGACTGAATAACATTTAAGAGGGTTAATGTTAGTCATCTTGTCTTTTAAAAATTTAACAGATTTCGAAGATGCACATTAAAACCCTTCCAAAAAGGTCCAAAGGAACTGAGAAGAGAACCGTATTTGTTGAAATCTCTTAAGTAATGAAAGAAATCCCAAGCAGTGTATATTATTTATTATGTTTCCTGCAATCAGAAGTATGCTAGCACTTGCATGAGAAGCCAAAAGGAGCATTCATCTTTGTCTTAACATACTTGCTCTTCCCAAAAAAAAAAAAAAGGAGTTCATATGAAGCTTCAACACTAAGCATTTGCATTGTTCCCATTTAAGTTTAGACTTAGAAACACTGGGCTCATTGTGATAAAACTGACTGCTGGCAGAGCTTTCAAGTTAAACTAAACATTTCTATTTGGGCCAACAACTTGTCCCTTCCCGGCGACTGGCAGAGCCAAGATACAACACTCATTGTGCCTGCCCTAAAATTGGCTCCCGCTTTGCTGGCTAAGTTTTACCAGTACTATTGGGGGATGAACAAAAGGCCTAATCAAAGCCCAAAATGCACCTTGTATACAGTTTTGTGAGTGTCCAAGGCCATCTCCCAAAGGGTGTATACGCTCAGTGTCCTTGCCTTGAGAAATCTGTGTTTTGATGATGGTACTGCGGTCATGAACAGCTTCAGATTCTGTGTTAAGGGTCATTTCACAGTACAATTAAAAAAGGACTTTTTTCTTGCCAGCCACAAGCAGGACTTTACGCCATCTGCTGTGAAGAAACACTAGACTACTGCAAGTGAGACACTGTCACAAACAGCACACATGTATAGAGGCTTGGCACCAAAAGGGGGACCCAGCAGCTGAAAGTTTTGTTGAACCACAACAGCCATGCTTATTATTGTCACTTATCAGATACAGGAAAAGCAAGGAACAACTGTCCAGCAGACAAGAACAAAATTGGTAAGGAACACTGAACAGTGAAGAGAACACCTTTAAAAGCTCTACCTGGTAAGATTTGGAACCTCTCTCATACTATTTCCAAGTCTCCTAGCATCAGACATATTACAACAGTACATTATTTTTTTCTGTACCTCCATTAAAGTTTCCTCAGGTAGTTCGGGTGCTTCAAAAGTGATAAAGCCCTCTAAGCTGGGAGGTGAAGTACCGTACGGCATGTACTTCAGATTTGGAGCTGGGTCTGCTCCAGGGGGAGAAGAACCCATATAAATACCAGGAGGGGAGCCCATATATACACGGCCACTTGTAGAGCAGAGAGACCCTCCAGAACTGTTGGATCCAACTGCAAGGAAAAAAAAAAACCCCAAACAGTCAGTCCCAAAGGCTGGTCCATCTGCAGCTCTGGGCTGAGGCTGACAGTAAATGACAAAGTAATAAATAATATGAATTCACTATGGGGGCTGTTTCTTAATGTACTTTATATAAAATCTGCAGAGCACCTTGCACCAGCCTCTGTTGGACAGTGAGATTTCTAAAACACACTTTGTGAAAGTCTGTAGATACTTACTTGGTCGAGTCTTCAAGTCCTGCTTGCACGGTTTGCACACCTACATTTCTTGAATACACAAGGGCTTCCAACTTGATGCCTTCTGTATTTCACATCCCCATGCCATTGTGCTGGAATGCAGCCAGTGGGTACACTGGGTGCTTCATGTCCTGCATGCTGCACAGGACAAACAGGCTGGGGAATTTAAATTTTCTTTGCTGGTGTCACAGATGGTGTTGAACCCCTCACAGTATGACGACACGGTGCAGGCTGTCTCAAGCACCAGGGAGTGCACTGCAAAGCACTGAACTAACAATCCCATCCCTCTCTCTAAAAAAAGGCAGAAAAGTATCCAAATTCTCCTCCCACCATACTTATTGCTTAAATAGCTGCTGTTAAAATAGCCCCAAGGCCCTACTGTTAAGCTTTGCACAAACACTCAAACAGTCCCAAAGGGCAGAGAAACGAGAGAATTCAGATTTCCAAAAATAAACTGTTTTTAGAGGTGTCTTACCTGAAGTCGTTCGAGTTCTGAGGACCATGTGGGTGCAGGTAGGAGGGGTAGCGCTATTCGGAGGTGACCCTACAGTAAACATTACAGCCCTGGAACTTGCTCCAGTTCCTATGCAAGGAGGTGCCATTGCAATTCCACAGGCTCCTGCTGGAGCTGGAAGACAAGATTACATAGTATGTTAGACTTTAAAAAAAAAAAAAAAAAAATCATGTCCCCCATTGCTGATACAGTTGCACACCACACCTGGAAAACACACACATGCACACTGTGGATTAGAAAAAGAACAAGGTAAGTCTGAGAACAAATGATGCGAATAGACTGAAAGCAGAGCTGGCAGGACTGTAATGCACCTCTGGCTTTTCCTGTCCCCTTCCACATAACATGAACTGCTCTTAGGTCTAAGTTCTTTAAGGCAAAGAAAATCGGAGACTATTTTTGAAAGCTCTGGAAACTGCTTAAACGTACGGAAAGAGATACTATTAAAAATCCTAATGTAAGCAGAAACCTGGAGGCCAGAAGTTAGACCTGCCTGCATATATCCGCTGTTTAAGGAAAAAAGATGCAGGAACTCTAGCCGTAATCCCCTGTAGACTGCTTTCTGGAAAGGCATAAATTGCTAGCTTTAAAAGATAATATGAAGCAGAACAATGGAGACTGCCTCCGTGTGAAAATAAGCTGGAATTAGGAAACGGAGCCGCAATAAGGGAAGTGCAAAATCCCAAGCCAGCACATACAGTTCTGATATTTGTCATTAGCGCAGCCGTGTGACGGATATTTACATATGCTGGCAACAGCGTAACGCTTTACAGAGCTGCTGAACATGTGGACGAAGTCATCTTCCAGACATGTGGGCTGACATGATATGGCGACACAACCATCATACCCATAACTCTTCCCAGTGTGACGACTTGGCTGCATTACTCTGTTCTTTACCTGTGTCCATTGGTCGCTCAGTATTGAGGCTGTCTGTGCTGCCCTGATATAACTGGCCCCCAAGGGTAGCCTTCACTTGCTGATCCGACAGCTTCCCAGTACTGACAGATCTAGACAGAAGAGCAAATGGCTTCAGAACAAGAGTCTCAATGCACACCTTGCTCCTGAGGATGGCTGACAAGTAGGTGCTACTATATAGAATTCTTAAATAGATAAAAATACCCCAAGGGGGGGGTACAGCAAATCAACGCAGGACCCCCTCTATTACAACGCGAGGACTCAAAGAGGTTTCTACAAAAGTTATTCATTTCAAATTTATCTGTATAAAGTTGATCATGCTTTTGAATTAAAAACTAGGAGGCTCATGCTGGAGAAGAGCACGCCAAGTTCAGAAGATCAAAATAAACCAAAGGGAACTTTGTCAGCTGTATGAGGGACTCCAGGAAGTTAACACTATATTTAAATACGCCGCACAGAATGTTTCTCTAGCATGTACCCCAATGTCTCCATCGCAAGTGACATTGCAAATGTGCTACAGGTCAGTCTCACACCTGTGCATCTCCTGCTGTTTATAAACCCCGGTGTGTTCTACCTGCCAAATGCTGCCTTGCTGTGATGCTCTGCAACCTGTTTTTCACCGCCTTGCGTAAAGTGGAAGTGCATGAAGCCCCTTGGGTCTGCTGCATCTTTAGGCTGCAATGGAGCATCTGCTGACCCCTGACGAGTAGCCAGAGCCAGCAAGTTCGAGGATGCTTGAGTTTTGGGTATCTTGAAAGGAGCAGTTGCCTGGAAGACGCATTGAATCTGGTTAGCATGCAAGTCCACATTCCTAAGAGGAACAGTTGTAAGCACTATGGTGTCACTTCCTATCTTCAGACAGAATAATGTTTAACAAACCTTAGTGGGAGAGCCAATAATTGTTGGTAATGGAGTTTTAAACAGCCAGTCTGAGCTCCTAGGCGATGATCCCATATGTTTTGTAGGTGACGTTCCCAGGCTCACAGGCCTGCTTGGCTGCGGAGAATGGCTGTACCCATACCCTGCATATGATGGGCACACGGGGTCCGAATGCTGCTTTCGGAGCTTCTGTTTGTTCTGGTAGATATCAGTAAGAGTCGGAGCACTCTGCAACCTGGCTCCCATCATGAAGGACTGAGGTGACTGAGACTGTGGTACTGGAGAACCTGGGGAGAAACACCGAGTAGAAAAGTGAGATTCTGCTAGCCCTGCTTCTGATCCTCTCAGCAAGAGAGAAAGCCACATTTAAAGAGACTTTGAAGTTCATCCAAGAAGACAGAGCTCTTCTAACCTTGTGAAATATGACTCTTTACCAGCTGGCCAGATGTTAAGAGCAGCGGATTCAGAGCACCAGCTATTCAGACTAAAGGCTAGATATACCAGGGCGATGAAGATCAGGAGTTCAAGGGAAAGCTGTACTGGCTGCCGACTACTTGCGACAAGCTGAGCCACAATAAGTGAAGCAGCCAGCTCCAACAGGAACATCTCAATTGCAACAGCCTAGCTTAAAGAATTGCTGCAGTAACGGAACTGCACTGACAAAAAAAACTTCTAAAGGGAGTATTTTTAGAATCCCAGCACTGAAAAGCTACTTAAAAACAACAGTATTTACCAAAGGAAAATCTTCCACACAATCATTGCTAAAGGGTGGAAACGGAGTAGATGGGAAAGAAGAAAAAGCAAAGACCTTTTCCTAATTCTGCTCATCTTTTGATCACGTCACAAAGTGACTGACTAAAATTAATTATTTAAAAAAAAAAAAAAAAAAGTGTAACGAATCTGTCTGCAGGCACAAGGGGCGACTCGCCCTCGTGGCTCCTGCAAAGAGAGCAGAGACCACAAGAGCAGTGAAATACGAAGGGAAGACCATTACTCTGGCCATCTGTCTGTCTTTCTTACAGACTTCCACGCATGAAACAAGTCTGTTCCTGGTCAGGAATGTCAGATTGTCCTAGTGCAAATACGAGGATCCACAGGACCCACTTTGCTCAAGTCTTCTGTGTTGTTGTTTATGCAGTCTGAAGTTTGATGGCACCTTCTTCCTGTATGTGCCCATGGTCATTCAGATGACATATCACGTCAAGTGAGGGCTGTACATAAAGCTGAAGCCTCATGGTCACAGCCTTGCACGTAACAAGCATCACTCCATAATCTCAGACAATTTTGGGAACAAAGTGCTGACACTCTCACTCAGAACTTCCCCCATAAACTGAACTGTTAATGTCTTTGTTGCTTTTTCACACTGTCCTGTTAAGTTATTGCAGCAATATATCAGTTTAAGGGCTACACAAAGCAGCCTTTTGAACTGTGCTTCAGTTTCATAAATCAGTGTTTCAAGAACTGCTCATCATAAAACCACTTCTTGCAGTTTGCTCTATAAAATCGCCTACTGATTTAGCCAAGATTTCATTAACCTTCTCTGGCCTATATTAATGAGTTAGAGTAAGCTTGAGCTACCTCACCCTCTTTCTGCTCAGCAGTGTTTGGTTTGGAGCTGTGAGCAGGAAGGTTATTTCCAGAGCGCTTGTGTTCATTCCTCACTAAATTCTCAACCGGGAGTTTTGACTAAAATCCCTCTGCCTTTTTGGCCAGTCCACTTCCAAACACATCAGCTCGCACTTTGGAAGTGAGTCTCACCCAAATCACCAGCTGCTGTTCTCGCCCCACTGTCATCAGGAGGGGCTTTTGAATTCCATGGGTTTAGGATTCATTCACAAATAGCTCACTTTTCTACGCTGACAGAATGCTTATTGGGCAGAGGTGCAACACTCAGGTGGATAGTTTTAATGCTTAGGAAAAATCTGAGCGAAGGATCTATGGTTTCCTTTCAATTCTAGGCAGCCATAATTTCCAAGGCTTTAAGAATTTTAAGTCCGTTTATAATATAGTTTGTGGCATCTTACACAATAAAACCACCACTGCAACATTTTAATACTAAGGAATGGTATAAAGTCAAATAAGAGCACTTAAGAAAGGGTCACGAGTGAGAATTAAGCAAGCACATTGCTAAAAAACAAAACAAAAAAAACAGTTGGGGTATGTTACATAAGCAAATGCATTGCTGGTCAAAGGTACTCGACTCAGCCCTGTAAATCATGCCCATAAAATAAGTCACAAATACAGCGAGAGCTCAAGCTTCCTTATATTGTGCCTCAAGCCTGTCCTGTAGGGCTTATCTGAGGCAAAAGGTAATTCAGGTGTGCAGCAAGAGCGATAACTGCAATGGTTATCTTTTTGACAGAGAACATGGACTGCACAGCCAAAACAGTTGTCAGGTATTTATGACACTTGGAGGCTACCCACATTTGCTCTAGGAGCAAAAGGCTCATTCACCACAGGATGCTTATGGGACACATTTCAATTTATGCAAAACAACTACTTCAAATGGCCCGGGCTTAACATTTACAACAGAGAAGAGGAACAATGAAATCTGCAAAGTCGTTACTTAATGCTCAGCTGAAGTGGCGTGCTGCACTCTTCTGGGCTATCCTCAGTACCCCTTCTTATGCTCCGCAGAGGGTCCATCTTTAATGTCAAACCATCATAAAGTTCAATTCAATCCCTCCCCAGAGTCTACTGTTTGCATGTCCTAATAATTTATGACTGACCAAGCTTACTGACTGCCTGGCAACTAGTGTCAGACACTGGTCAATGCCCCAAGGGAACGAGGATGGGAACACTGAACACTGGCATTTCTTGCTGCCATTTTTGAATATCAGCATGACAGCATTAGCCACTCACAACCAGATGCTGAGAAACAAGTGGCTACCAGTTACTAGTCTAGTCCTTCTCCATTCTTGCTCAATAACCACAATTAGCAGCTGCTCTTTAGTGTTGTGTAAAACAGAATGGTAAATCTTGTCTAGAGATCTGACCACAGGGCTAGGGAGGAAGGCATGGTCTGTGGACAGAGATACTTTGCTTCACTTCCCTCTAAAGCCACTCTGCTTGTCTATGCCCCTGACGCCCAATCTGCGAAGTGGGGGGATGACAATTATCACTCTTTGGGAAGGGCTTTTAGACATGTGGCCAAATTGAACTTGGTTGTCTGCACTGACCAACAGCACCCACCTGAAGAGTTTCTACTCCTCGATTCATGCCCTTGAGGTTGCCCACAGCAACAGTGTCCGAGCTGCTCAGGTATGGTTCCAACTGTTCGAATTAAAAGCAGAAGTGTAAGGGTGTATGCTTTATACTTTACAATTGAAGAGAAACAATCAATCAGACAGCTGACTTTCTTTAAACATGCTCCTGTTAACTGCTTAACAAACTACTTTTGTAAGCAAGAACTGTGTGGACACATACTTTTACCAATCTCACAACAAAAATGGACCACTCAAGGTACACTTTCACTCGTTATCTATCAATTTATTAACTTACCCAACGGTGAAGGAGAATATGGTCTTGAAGACCCCGTGGACAGCCTGCGCCCAACCCCCTGCACAGTGTCGGCTGGTACTGGAGAGCAAGAACCCATCTTCATAAAGCCCACGGGGCTGGTATTGGATCGTCTCACCACTGCAGATCTGGAGGGATTGCAATCAGAAAGGATGGTTACTTACCTGCCACTAACTGCAGTGTAGTGTAACACAGATTTCACTGCCATATGCACACATGCATGACACTCCATTCAAAAGAATTCAAATCTGTCAGGGTTGTGCCTGTGAACCATGTGACTCCTTGTTTCCTGTAGCAGAGGATGGAAGTCAGGGCAGCTGCAACTCTTGCTCAAGTTTCTTCCCCAATAAAAATCCCCAAAATAGGACTCGTCAGTGGGGACAGAGGTGGTGGGGAAGAGCCTGTGTTGACACCATCTCTCAGTGAACTACACTTCCTCGAGATTAGGTCACTGTTCTTTTTTCAAGGGACAGAGTGATTTTCAAATCTGGGTGACTACCGAGTGTCTGAGGTGTGTAAGTGAAGACTACCCAGCCAAAGTGCCCACCCACCTGGAAGCCTGCACCAGGCCACAATGAGCGCTGAAGGTGTGCACATAAACTCCATGGCATCAGCCTGCAGATTTCTGATATCTAAATGTTTGCTGGCCAGAAGCTGCCTGGTGAGAGGGTGGAGGAGTGAGCCCTGTCCAGGTGAAACTTTTTTTTTTTTGGTTAACATAACATGTTTTAACACAGTCTGAGACCCGCTCAGTATACTTGTGATCATTCCAGCTTGTCTGTAGCCTGTTTCAAGTAAATATTACAGAAAGTCGGAGAAAACACCCGAATTACTTGGAAAGAGACATCCAACATTCCTGCAACATATGGAGTCTCTCCTCATCCAGGGACATGTGTTGGGGAGAAAACGGAGAGGTAAATAGATTCCATGTTAGGTACAGTCTTTGAGTAAGGCCCTAGGATAACTTGTTCGAGGAAGAGTTTTGATTTTGCCTTTCTGGTTTTTGGGGGCCTCCTGAAGAACTAACACTTATAAAAGGATCCTTTGCCGAGTCTGACAGCAACATTACAGGATGGGTAGACCTAGAAGTTCAGTGAATTAAGCTCCATCACCCTGAGCTATGCAAAGGTACCTTGAATAAAGCTGAAAAATTTATTACTACTCTTACCCAAGAGGCAAAAGGAAAAAACCCCAACTATAACACTTGAAGGAAAGCTAGTTTCTTGCTAGAGCAAGGAACATGGAGACTGCACTACTTCTACCTTTGCAGTGATGGACAATAAGAAGCAAACGCAGGCTGTGACTGTCCTGATCTTTATGCCCTCTGCTATAGGAAATGGGGGGGCACAGGCAAGCGCTGAATACTGATATTCAAAAGAATATCATCTTGAGCACATATATGTGGAAGGGGTAGGTATAATGAAAAGAGGAGTTCTTAGTGTGTTAGAAAAGCACTTAAAGCGGCTCATAACCTGATTTTAATGAGGTTTAAGCTGAGCCCCTTGCACCAAAAGCTAGTAGCATTTGACACTTTTGATCACAGTTGGATCCTGACTTTTAATGCTGTAATATAATATTAAACAGGAGAAATGTAAATGAGATATCATTCAGCATGAAGGTTTATAGCCTTTAGACTAATCATCTTACCAAATTCAGACACTGGCTGTAACAACCTAGGTAATTAAGCCTGCTGATTTCTCATCGCTGTACACGCAATGGAGTGGAAGGCAGGTGGCAGCAGCAGACTCCATCGTGATCACCTATCACTAGGGTGGAAATAGGGAGCCTACAACAATACTGAGTCTGCAGTATTGGGCCTGTGTGTGGATCAGGTGCTGGGAACAAGTTATTCAAAACCAAGTCAAGGCACACCCAAGAAGTGTAGAAGCAGAACCTCAAAATTTAAAACCCTGAGAAATCCAAGCAACTGTGACTTGGTTCTTAAAAAGGGAACCACATTTCAAATAACCTGTCCCTTGAACCACAGCCGCCCACACCCCTAAACCTCTGTGAAACACCAAGTCTGGAAGTGTGACAAGAAGCAGCAAGTCTAGAACGCGCAAACTTTATTACCAAGTGCCACCCAGCAATTCCCAATTCCCTTTGTGTTATATAAAACACTGCCATCCATCCTATTATGATGATGAAGCTGGAACAGAATTTATTACGGACATCTTCATTTCAAGACGTATAGAAAAAAAATACAGGAAAGGCGGAGGAACAAAAAGAGCAAGAATTCATGCTTTTATTTCCTCAGGCAACATTTCAGAGTTGAAAACCAAGCAATTTAAGCTTCTCAGAAAGAGAGAGCAGAGAAACTCTCGCTGTACTGCACAGCCATTCCCAGTAGATTATTCCAATATCTGTTTTGAATTGCCTTGATCCATAAATAACTATTTGTACAATTCAATTGAGAGGAGAAGTAACTGGCTTGCAGACAAGCGTGGTCATCTTCCAGCGCACAGGCGGAAATGAGTGCTGAGGGGAGGAAAGAAAAGAGAGAGAGGCAGGGCTGACCTTGGTGATCCATGGGGATTTGAAACGGGGCTGGCAGTCGACGTGAGGTTCTGTTCTATGCGCTGGTAATTCCGTAACTGCGTGGGAACGGGAATCGGTGCCGTTTCGCTGCGGGGGGACGCTGACAGCTGACACTGCCTGGAGCAGGAAGGTACCGAGTCAGGAAACAAGTGCCAGTAAGCGACTCTCTCGCTAATCACCATCATTGACAGTTAAAGAAGAGTCCCAGAAACAAGCTGCAGTTTTGCAGTCTGCATGAAATACGAGCTGCGGCTCCTCCAAGCCTGGCTCTCTCTCACACACATGCAGCCAGACCGAGAGCTGTTGCCAGCGATGCCCTGCTCCGACACTGGCATTCAGAGGGAGAGTGGATAATGAGGCAGAAAACTAAAAAGGATCCATCACGGGACACAAAGCTTAGAGAGGAGCAGGACTCCCGTCCTCCCGGTCACACTGCTCTGTTCACAACGTTTCAAAACAAGGTAGTTCTAGGAAAACGCGCTGCTTAAAGAACAGGAAGTTCAAGCGCGGGGTGGACAGGAATGTTTACAAGAGCCGCTAAGGCACAGGCAGATCTCCCGGGAGACCTGGTGAGTTTGGAACAAAAAAACCATTACATAATCTGCGGCCACAACACACCTGAACACAAAGCCAGATCAGCAACCTGCAGATTACTTCACCTAGCCAGGGTCAGTGACCCAAGGGATTTCTCAATGTCCGTTTGGAAAACGGAGCAACTTTCTCCAGAGCAATTAGCATGTAACCAGCCGCCCACTTGCAAATAAATACGACTGCCACCTGTGTGCAGAATTTGAAAGGGAAGGATTCCTTTGAGGAAGTCCAAGTTTTCCTACCTGGCTTCTCAGAGCTGCAATCCCAGAAAAAATGGTTGAAGGATTTATAATTCCTCTGAAGGAGCGCAATAAAAACTATTCGATACATTCTTAAAAACCTCTGTGTCCAACACAAAGAGCAACGTGACCGGAATTACAACACGGTCAAATCTGTTCATTACAAACTGATCAATAATTTATCTACTGTTCAGACCAAGGGCAAATTGTGAACACATACACACACCCTTTTGCAATTATCTTCTCTTTGTAAAAATAAAACCAGTCGGAGTCGCTGGTCCCCTCCGATAACATCTTTTCTGCCTCTGCTGCTGTCTGCTCCCTGACCCCTGTGGCTTTCCAAGGAATCTACCCCCTTCTACTTCTGGCTACTGTATAAAATGTGCCCGGATGTTTAAACTGCTCATATGCACCAAATTCAACGTGGCATCTTGAGGGTTACCTCGCACCCTTCCCCCTCCGATCTCCCTGCCCGAAAGAAGTACTGATGAAGTACTAATGGATCTCATGCTGCACTGAACTCTTCTAAATCAAACCAAACCAAGCACAAAGGAGGAAAAAAGAAAAAGAAAAAAGCAAATATTGTTGCTGGAGCAACTGAGATGTATGCCCCAGCAGGCAGCCATAATTTGCAGTTTGAACCACTTGGGCTAACTCTCTTACCACAGCAACAGTCCTGCTCTTTATGGATCTAGGCTTTTCACATTTTTTTCCTCCAAATATAAAAGTCCTCTGGGAGTATTATGCGCCACAGAACTAGGTAACTAGCAATTTCCCCTAATACTGATACTAATTCTGCCTCCTTTTGGTTGCTGTTCTTCAGAAGCCAGCTAAAGAAACCTGGAGGAGAGATTCCCTGTGGATATGGCAAGTAGGGATTGTAAGAAGAATGCCTGGCTCATATGCAGAGCTAAATTTCAGCAGTTTTACAAAGGAGTTCAGAACCAACCTAATATCCCCATTTTACGGATGGGGAAATTGAGGCATGGGGTGTTAAAGTGACTTGCCAATGGTCACCTAAGCAGACAGCCCGAGGTGGGACTAGAACCCAGGTCCTCTGAGCACTCCCCACTGAGCTGCCTAGGACTCTTCTGCGCACCCCCAAACAAGCACGACATGCTGGGCTCCACCGCACTTGCACAGGTCAGCTCAAGCCTACCTGGCCCCAGTCATGCAGAAGCAAAGCCCTGCTCTGGACAGTCAGTAAAGCCACGGGGAGCAATAGGGGAGTACTCTGGGGCAGAGCAAGAATGACGAGGTGGGGTTAATCAAGAGAGAGGAATAAGAAAGGAATAGGCCATGATATGGGTCAAGGAATGAGGAGAGTAGCAATAAAGGGCACAAGGAGGGAAAGCCGTCTCCCGAAATTGCCAGTTTCAAGGGAGGCAGAGCTATTTTCATTTTCCAGATAGCCCTCTCCATAGCTCAGTTTGGAGTATTCCCCCATCCACCTTCCAAGCCTGTGATACCCTCCTCCACGGACCTGCAGAAAGCTACCTGGAAGACAGGTTCACCGACAAAACTGAACAACAGCCCAGGGATACTACAGAAAGCAGAGAGCTGCAAGAGGGAGAGTTGCCAAGTCATCAATTATTCAAGAAGAACTTCACCCTCTCTAGGGAAGACACTAAAGTGATGGGGGAAACAAATAGCAGATTTTCTTCCCACCCTGCTAAAACCCAAAGAAATGGACAGTCGCAGCACCCTCTGCAAAACTACAATCCTATTGATTCCCAATTTTGTTTTTATCAGCATTGTTCATTACCCTGCCATTCCATTATGTAAAAAGCCCATTTCCTTGGACAGTTCTGTTTTTCCAGTCAGTCATGATTTAAGCATCTCACAATCTGCTTAACTCTAATGCAGCAAGACAAAAAAGGCAGGGGTGTTGTGAAAAATAAGTTTCTCCTATATAACGTGGTCAGTAACCCCCGCAAGGAACAGTGCCTCCTTTGCAAAAGGAAACAGCGCATGCTTCGGCTGCTATCCAGTGACTAGATATGCCTGGGTAATTCAGGAGTTGGAAAAGCAGCTTTGGGCAAAACCCCATCAGCACTTTTCCAGCAGTCTCATCGCCTTGGGCAAATTTAAACCCACACTTAAAGTTTCTCAGCTTGGAAGAAAAAAAGGTTCTGAACCTCACTGGATGCAGTGGCGAGTCTGCCCAAAGACGGGATGAAACTGCAGCTCCAAGGTCCACATACTGCACTGGAAAACCCTAAACCTTCCACAAAGTGACGTGGTCGTGCAGGCAGACCCAATACAAACACATCCGATAGCCTGCTGGGGGCAAAGCCAGAAATGGATGCCCCACAAATACAGCCGCACAGGTCTGAACTCCCTGCACAAGGGAGCAATTGGTATTAAAGCTGTAATAAGGTAGTATAATGGCTCTCTAGGTACCTCGGGTCATACTTCTGGACTAGGAGACTTCTTCCTCCAAACCCTGCAAAATGAACTCTGCACATGCTTACCATGGGCAGTATGGTGCATGTTCTGCATTGGCCCTAAGAGTCAGCTGCCTCTCCCAGATCTCATGAAATGTTAACTACAAAGCTTAATAAAGCCACCACTAGGATTACCTCCTTGCAGATAATTTCACAGCAGAAACATACAGCTCTTTCAGGTAGAGTCTGAATAGTGACCTCTTCACCTCTCTCTGCAAAGCCCAACCCTGGTCATGATTCAAATGGTGTAGTACAATGGAATTCAACTAGCTCAACAGAAAAAGGTTCATTTTTCCATGTGGCCAGCTGGAAAAAACAAAGCAATCACCTTACAGCCTGGAGTTATAGAGAACCAAAATACCTTCACCCTCCTTTTTTTGCCCCCTCTAAAATCACATCCAGAGTAACCAGATGTAGGCAATTCAAAATTTGTTCAAGGAATAGCTAAAATTAAATAATTGTAATAAGAGTCTGCAGCTAGAACAACATACGCCAGTCCCCAACTGAATATTTGGCTTCCATACAGAAATGCACGCACTGGAATTGTGCTTTTCATAAGATCTACAAATAATAAACTTTTATACTCCAAAAACTATAATCTATTTAACCACATGCTGCATAAAAGGCAACTGAGAACCAAAGGAGATTTCTAAAAGGGATCAGTTGTTTTGGTTATCTGCCCATAAAATGCACAGGGTGAGGTATAAACCTTATTAATAAGCCCCATTAAGCAGATTTTGCAAACTCCTTTTTTTGATCAGCAGAAAATGACAAAACTTTTCTTCTTATGGCACACACTGCTAAACAAAAGTGCTGACACATCTTTCTGTAATATTTGCATAAACCAAGAAAAAAAAGCCAACAAAATCTCTGCAGTCCCTTTTTGGCCAGTCATCCATTTTCTCCTGTAGCAGAAAAGGTTTAAGAAATGCATCATTTCATCAAACAATTTAAATCTCTCTCTTTAGATGTTGAATGAACAATTTAAAACAGAAGGGCAACACCCCTGTATTTTCTCAGTATCATCAAATACACAAATCAATCGCCACTTATCAGTGTCACATCACAAGCTCTATTAGGAGCTTTGTGTTCAGCTCTGTTCAGAAAACAACGCTTTGAACATTTCAAGTCAGGTGTGCTGCAATGTGGCACTCCGCATGCAGAATAAGGCACTGCACCACCATCGCCTTGCAGATGGCTACTCAACATACCAGATTTCCTAGACATAAGAAGAAACTTAATTCTGGATCAATGACCATTAGGCTCTGCTACTCCAGTAGGGCTGAAAACCACTCAGCTATCGTGCCGGTTTAAATGTTAAACTACTACAGATACAGTAATTCAGTTATGAAGAAGGTATTTAATACTAGAGGTACAGCGATACATCAGTCCCATATTGGATCGGCACCGATGCAAGGAAAAAAAAGTGATAGCATCAGCAATTGGGGGTTTTTTGGCCGATGTGGCCGATAAATGCCCCATGCATTTGTGCAGTGGCAGCGCAGCACGCAGGCGGCGAGTAGCACAGCCCAGCAACGTAGAGAGCAGCTGGGTTCAGCTGGTAAGTCTGTTGTGAGGGAAGGGGTGTGGGGGGCAGGCTGCTGCTGCTGTGGGCTGGGGTAGTGCTGGAAGAGGAGCCAATAGGAGGGACTATGGTGAACTTTGGGGTGGCTGCAGCCCCCCCCCACTGCCACCCAGCCCGAGCACAGCTCAGGGCCACCCTGGCCACAAACAATAGTGGCAGCCAGCCCTCGCCCTGCACACAGATCCAGGGGCACATGCCCCCCCATGCCCTCCCAGGGTGCACATAGCAGTGGGAGCCCCCCCCATTCTCCTTGGACGAGCCGCTCGCAGCTCTGTTCTGCACTTTACCCCAGCTGGGCAGCACCTGCCCCTGCCCCACTCCCTTCCTCACCATGGGGGCCTCAATCTGCCTTCCCCCACAACAGACTTACCAGCTGGACGCCACTCTCCATGCTCCCTGGCTGCATATCAGAATTGGATTGGTACCGGCCAATATGGCTTGTTAAAAAACAGCCAGCGGTAATCAGTCCCCAAAAAAATCTGTATCGGTGCACCCCTATTTAATACCGCAACTCTTTCACTGGAGGACAGAAGGACATAGTTCAGAATACTAAAATAGACATGACCCCTTTTCTGGAGGCCCCCACCTATACACTTAACACTGCCAGTAAACTTCAAAGCCAACCAAAAGCCAAACACATTTCCTTTCCTTGAGAAAATCTAATTTGGTACATCTGAGCCAAAATTTAGCTGAATCACCTTCACCCACAAAAACCACAGCTGAAGATCAGGCCAGTAAGTCCGGGAGAGCAATACTACTTAGTACCATAAGCGTTTCCCAAGAAACAAAAACACCTCGGGCAGTAGTGAAGTTATGAAAAAAAAAAAAATGGGAAAAAACTACAGAACATACCTGTTAGCTGAACTAGAAGAACTACTTCGAGAGGAGTTTGAGGATGGTTTCTGTAAGGTTCCCGAGCTTCCGGAAATGGTTAACGGTGACTGACTGTTAAAACAAGAAGGTACAGACAGTCACAAAATAAAAAGAAAGCTCCACAGAGACATCTGTTTAGATCTGAAGCTTGTTGATCTCAAGCTGTTTACATATTCCAAATGAGTTCAGCCTGGCACGTGGACCTCACAGTGAAGAGCCCCCACTTAGCAACGTAAAATTAAACCAGTCACCGCCAAGACTCAACAGCTACCTCTACAGCTGCACAAAAGTATCGATTTATAAACAGAAAACTTTTTTGGATAAAGCCCAACACATACCCTCCACACATCAAGAACTCGCTTGAAGCCCGTCTGCCAGCTGCTCCCAACGGCATATCATCTACAGGAAGAGGCAAAGTGAACAAATCAAAATTTACATAATTCAATCAAGCCCGGAAAAAACATCAGCAATAATGTTATATAATCCCTTTAGCATTATGCTTCACGTGCGTGTGTTACATTATACCAGCACTATGACAGCTACAACACTGGTCTGCAAAAATTCCTCAGAGTATAAAATGACTTAATATAGCCAAACACGTAGCACAAAAGTTTTTAGTGGCATGGAGAAAGCAACTGATAAAAAAAAAACAAAAAAAAACCAAAACGTTTAGTAAAATTTACACTTTATTAAGCTTTTCTGAATAGCACTGTAAACAAGAAGTGTTGCATGAAACTGTACAGTTATGAAGCCCAGCTTTTCCCTAACTTTACATAACACATGGGAACAGGCAGAGGAAGGCAAGAAACTGGTATCTTCAAGTTTAACCAGAAATGTTTAGTTGGCCTACAAGCAACTGCTTTGTTTAGCAAACGGACTTATTTTTCAATTGGATAATACATCAGTTTTTCCCATGAATCAAATGACTACATTGTCACATGATTTAATAGCCCCATCAGAACTTTTACCATTTTTATTTGTTCCACTGAAGAAAAGCTAGAAGGATGCTAGGATATTTGCATACTAAATCTTTGTGCTTCTGAAGCTACCTAAAACTGACTCCTTTTAAACCAAGAGCCTTCACTGTGTCAAGTAAGCACATTTTGCAAGGAACATTCAAGAGCAGAGATCAGTGTAAATAAAGAGAAATTGGAGGAAATGAGACCAACCAACAATAGGCTAAAGATATTTTAGAGGAAATGGGAAGTGCCCTGAAGCGCATGAAAGAGTCTTACAGGAGTGGTCAGAAGAGATGTTATGTGGAACCAGGACAAAATCATCCGTGTCACAAGATGAGTTCTTGCTACTGGTGCTGGCAGAATCCTTGGACACCTGAAGATAGTTAGGAGGACCCAGTGGCGGGGAAGATAAATTGTCTTCCTGAATATGCTGCATGTCTGGCAGGGACTGAAGAAAAAAGAAAAGCCATAAACGTAACCAGTCCAGGATGTAGGCAATCTCTGTAGATAAAAGGTCAGGACCATCCCATGCATAACTTGTAAAACATAGGCATTTCAGGTTTTAAACATTCTCTAAAATCCTAATAAATAGTCTCACTTGAATAGCCACTGTAATATTAGCTGCAAAGTGACTGCATATCACCAAGCATCTATACAACTTAAATTTGTACAGATTATATATACTGCTGCATCCAAAGACCCCAGTAGTGCTTAATCTGCTGTCTTTAAGTAACTGCTTAGACGGTCACAGTTAAAATTATGCATGCAAGAAGGTTCAACATTTTCTGTACGCAAACAGCAGCAAATGGAAACATTTCCTACTAAGGTCATTTTGCAAAAACAGAGAACTTACTGGAGGAGATGCAAAACGGCATAGTGGAGAACTACCACAGGAACTCCCCGAGACCGAGCCTGCATATGTGGGCACTGGCACAGGACAGGCTGGAGGAGGCAAAGAAAAAGGGAAGAGGGGGACTGACCTTTTGAAAAGCTGAAAAAGTTTCAAACAAATGAACTGACGCTGCAGTGATTTCCTTGCCACTTTTTTATTCATAAACCCCTGCAGAGCTTGCAAGTACAGTGCATACCCTTGGCAAATGCACTTATACAGCCATGTATGCTCAGAAGAAATGCCTCTGTGCTGTGCAAATGGTAACTACACTTCAGCTGAGCAGCACACAAAGGATTTAACCTTTCTTTGACTAACCGTGAAGCATGATGATTACTGATCTTTGGAAAATGCTTCATAAAATAGTGTATGATACCTACTAATCTCATCTGTTCTAAAATGCTATCTTTTAACTCAGATACACGGAAAGATGCTATTACTTACACTTTTTGACTGTTGAAACCTGATCCAGGAAAGGGTGGTTGAAGAACGCTTCTGCAAAGCAAGCAACAATCGCAGACATGGGTTAACCAGCAAACTATGTCAGAATCCGCAGTGTAGCATGCGATGCAATAAGCAGTTGTCTCCTACTGAATCAATACTTCATATCTAGAGAGCAAAGAGCTTGTGAAAGATTAAAGCCTTCTGTGTTGTGAGTGGTACTGTGCTTGGAAAGAACATACAGTCCATCACTTGATAGCATCAGTTAGCACAGAGAGTCCGACTGGATGTCTAAGGGACGTCTTATAACTCAATTTTAGGATTATGAATAAAGAAGTGCTACTGTTTTCCCCTTACTACTAGACAAGGGTTTCTGTAATCGCCACCACCTAAAGTGCACCACTCTAGCTTGCTCATCAGCATCTTAAGCATATTTCATCTTGTGCACTTCCACACGTTGTCACCTACAATTCCTAGTATTGCGACTAAGGATCGAATCAAGCAACCAGCCTTTTGCTGCCCAAAGCAGATTACAGAAGAGCAGCATGAGGCACTTTCCCTTCCCAATGGGCAGAACATGCCGTCTTTGCAGCTGGTTCCACAGCTTACAGCAGAATTAAGTTTCATGAACAATTTGTTCAGTTAATTGGAGCAATTCACTGATTATTGCTTCAATAACAGAAACATTTGCATTTGTTGAGAGCAACCAAGTAAGCCAAGATGCACTTAACTGAGTTGGCACACCCAGTTGGGTAACAGTTTGCACAGAGCGTTTCATATTTTGAGAAGACACCAATCGGCCAAATCAGGCAGGGAAACCAAAAGACTACGGAAGGCAGTCACAGTTCTTTGTATGTTTTTGAAGCCTAAGAGCAGCGGAAAAATATGACCCTATTCATGGAGCATAAGCAAACGGGAGAGCCCCAGGAATCCTCAGGGCTGCAGAGGCCTTCTTTCTTCTTGCAACAGCAATTTCTTCAACCATCTGATGGAAGGCTGTAAGCTCAGCTATAACACACTGGCAATACAACCATTAACTTTTCATGAGGATCAGGTGTTCCCAAGCTTGTGTACAACACCTGCTGTTCCACTCCAGTCGGGAGATAAGAAGGCTTTTAAATGCCATTTACTCTTTAACAAAAACCACAAACATTCCCAATCGTCTCTCCTTTTCATTCACGTGGCTAATCGCTCTTGTTGAATTTCATGCAGCCTTCCCTCCCCTCCCAGTCCTTCCTCGGTGGCTGGTGAGCTGGGAAAGAATCTGCTCTCAGCACATGGAAATGCTGCTGCACCAAACACTCGGCAGTCCTCTGATAAAAGCACCAGTGGAAAAAATACCCTCCCATTCCTTCAGACCTCCAAATCCATTTCCATATCCACTTTTAGAAATAATTCCCCTGCCAAAGTTATGTAGCCCCAAGTCCACCCTCCACCAAAAATTATGTCAAAGTGAGGAGTTGGGCAACAGCCAAAGACATGTTCAGTTTGGCTAATACTATCAGTATTTCATTAAGCAATTCAATGACGTATCGTATCCATGTACCTAACTGGACAAAAGCTTTGCGTTTTTGTGCTGTAGGCTGGCTGTGCAGTGCTTACTATTTATTTTCCAATAGAGTCCACATTTGTGATGGGTTTTCTGAGCGGACTCGCGTAATGTTACAGGTCAGCTTCTCCTGAAAGTCCGTGTGGCATGGGGGCATTCTACCCAAATCCAAGCATCTGTTATGGGCCCAACTATGCAAAAAAACCCAACCAAACAACTTACTAGGAAATCAGCCGTCTCTCCTTTGAAAGTAGTCACCTTTTAACTGATAGAAGGATAGACCACCCATGTTGGAAAACTGCCTGAACAAAGAGTTATACTACAACACTGTTCATTTTGATTAACTACTTTTAAGATGTCTCAGGGTTAACGTCTATTAGGAGCTACAGTAAATGTAGTAGCTGCAATGAATAAAAGCATACAGATCTATCCAGGAACACATGGTCAAGAGGTCATTTCTCCAGTTCTCTCCACTTCAAAACATTACCTCTGTACATATAAAAAAGCTCCCCCATTAGCAGGAAT
>NW_005842608.1:412792-420637 GCF_000455745.1 Alligator sinensis
CTTCAGGGATCTTAAAAAAAACAAAGCCACCCACAAAAATCAACCTCTTTCTTGGAGCAAGGAACAGTCCTAGCACCTTTGAGAAATTCAATGGATGCTGAATTTTTCAGCCTTGAAACCTTAGACAGTTAGAACACCCTGTTCTGCAGCCAGAAATCTCCCAGCTAACCAGTAAAAGCCAAACAAAGCATTCAGCTGGCATCAAGCTGCACTGCTGCTGTTAAGCGACTATGGACCTGGCTCCTAAGTCCATTTTCACGTCACAGTATGTTACATGCAATACAGATCCTATGGAGCCCCTGAAATCTAGAGGGCTTTTTTTTATTCTTTTGTTAAGGCTTGCATTGTAAAGCACCTTTCAGAGCATTATTTACACATTTATAAAGCAAGACTAGAGGCAAGTGACTATTCCAGGCTCTTAGGCTAGTTAACAAGTATAAAAAAAATAATCAGAAAACAAAAACACAATCTGGCAGCTACCTCCACTGCACAAATCAGCAACCCTCAATACATCTCCCCTCAACTGATGGGCCACTCCCAAAAAGTGTGCATTTTAGCATGCCCTGCAGGACAACAGACAGGGACCAACTCATGCTCAGAGGGGGAAGCGCACTGAAAAGCTGAAGAGCCCCATCTCATATGAACGGTGCTCTAGCACGAGCCTCTTCGCACTGGTGTCACTTGCGACAATCTGACATACCAAGAAGCAGCCTTAAGTCGGTAGCTGCTGGCTCATCAGGCTTTCTAGGTCAAACTGACACATCCAATTTCTCCTGGAAACCCAGAGGCATTTAGTGCAATATGCTTGTGGTGAAATAGTTTGTTTAACAACTAAGCTGCTATCCTCTTTGCTCAGGTCAGCTTCCAAGTGGATTTAGAAGGCAGTCCTCTGAGCAAAGCGCACTGCAGTTATCTAATTTTATGCTGACCTTTAGCCAGTGCACAGTAAGGATACAACCCAAATTGACAGCAGAATTAAAATTAGATGATGGAAGTGAGAGTATCCCCATGGTTCCATTTACATCCTGGGGGTTTTGGAAAACCTGGGGGCTGGACAGCATCTGCTTCAGGTTTGTTGCTGTGAAAGAGGCTGACTGGAGTAGGGCAAGCAAATACCGTAACCCAAATGCTATCCAAGATTAATTCATTTGCCTAGATGCAAGTTTGCTTCAGAGACACAGGGAGTATGCAATATCCTGGATCACAATGGTCGGGCTTTCACGACAGATGCCCAGCACATTTGGATAACAACAAATAGGGTGCAAGTGAATCTGTTAGAGGACTCTGAGCATGTATTTGCTTTTCATTTGATGCTGGTAAAATTTAATGAGTGACCAAAAACAAATCGGACATCCACATCCACAACACTTCAGGGATATACTATTTGTTGGTGCATCTACATTTTAAAAGGCAGTGTTAATATTTCATTAACACTTATTGTTCTGATCACACAATTATGGAAATCTGTGAATAAGCCACTCCAAAAAGTGACACTTGGGAACTCGCTCGGCCAAACACACAATGCTAGCGTTACGCGAGTGCTTCACTTCCCTTCTGTGCGCGTCTCTGCCCATAGGCACTGACAGAGCACTCCCTTTGTTTCTTCACGAAAAAGCAACAGGAAGTTACAGTTTTGGAAGCTGTATTTCTATAGTAAAAATGCCATGCAAGTCCAGATTTGCTGAGCATATTTTCAAAGCCAAAAAGAGCCTTTACAAAAAAGTTTACAAGAAGTTACTACAACATGAAATTTAAGGACTAGCATAACGAAAGCAGCTGTGTCCACTGGAAAAGCCGCCTGCCAA
Organism: Alligator sinensis; assembly: GCF_000455745.1. NCBI lineage: Eukaryota > Metazoa > Chordata > Crocodylia > Alligatoridae > Alligator > Alligator sinensis. The sequence goes on from NW_005842608.1 coordinate 414,598, forward strand.
CCGAACAAAATGGAAAAGCACATCTTTCTCTTCAGTCTTGTGCAAACAGCTACCATGTGTCAGTTGGTCAGCGAGAGATAAAAACCTGAGCTGGCAGAACAAGGGTTTAGTTGGAAACATTCCCCAACAATTATAGACGCCAACTAGACATTAGAAAAGAACAGCTATAAATAGTACACCCGCTTGCTATTTCAATGCTGCTTTTGTTTTGTTTTTTTTTAATGATTAACGTCCTACATACCCACAGGTTGTGTAAGGTTGGTTCATTTGTTTAGAACAATCATAAATCACAGTCCTTAGAAGCTACGAAGGATTACGTACATAGAACATCAGTTGTTGTTTACCAGCTAATAAAACATTACTAGGAGCGCCACACCAACTGTTCTTGGGCTTGTACCCAAGACTGAAGGAAGCAACAACAAATAATTTAAAAACAGAAAGTTGCCAACTCTTGGATCCTTGCCTTCCATCTACAGCCATTTTTCCCTAGGCTGCTATGAATGAACAGTGAAGAAAGATCACATTTAAAAGTTACTAGTGATGACATTTTATATTTTAAGTAACCACAAATGTCATAAATTACAGATAAAAACTATTTCTGTTAGGCGACGGGGATGCTTATAATTTAATGGAACTGTGGATGACTATGCCATATCCTCTACACATGAGCGGAAAAAGATGTTTCATTTCTTTCTATGACTTGATTCACAGAAAAAGAGAAGACTTTGAGCCTCTTGGTCAAGGCAAGATATTCCTGCTCAAGCCATTCTAGCCAAATGTTTGTCAAACCTGAAATACTTAAAAACTTTCTGATGACTTGTAACACCAGACTGAATTAAATCAAACAGTTAAGAAAAGTAATCTGATATTGTCAACAAACAGTCAACAGCCGAAAGAAATAAAATCAAGAGAGCTACTGAAGAGGTAACGTACCAAAGTCCATTCTATCTTTCTGGTTTCTCTGAAGCAAACTCAACAGCAGGTCACCCAGATAAGCTGATGTTTCCCTAGGAATGCTGTGTATAAAGAGAAGCAAACAAATATACGTTATTTTAAAATAATAATTACAGTTCCTTCCAGAAAGCTGACCTCCTGAAATGCCTTTGCATCTTCTGAAGGCATGCTGTCGTCTTACAGAAGACATATAACTGGATTAGCTAGGCCACAAGGAAGAGAAGTTACAACGCGAGACACAAGGCTCCACGTTATTCCTAAATCAATCTAGCAACACAACATCAATTCCTACAGGGCCCTGGTGTCCCAAAAGAAAGAAAAAGTGGGAAGTCTAATCCTGAAAAGTGACAAGAGAAATGATGCCCATAGGACAAAGGCTCTGGCAATTCAAGTAGCTGGCATTTAAGGCCAGGCATAGAAGTGGCACCCATACTTGCACACCTGGAGTGGACACATCAACACATCTAGTCACCATTTTTCCAAGGTAAAACCCTCATGTCAAAATCTTCCTGGTTATTTACATTTTCAAGTGTAGCTTTCAACTCTGAGCAGACTTTGGGAGCGGCTCCCCACTGTACTCCACTCTGGATGAAGACTCAGCATTTGGGGCAGGTTCTCTCAAAAATGAGTACAATTGTCAGTGCCTCTACTTAAGAATGTCTCATTTGAACCATTTTGAAGCATCCACTTTTCAGGGCAGGCATTGCACACTTCCTAAAACTCAGGCCCTTTCAACACAGAACATGTTGGTATTTCCAAAACTGAAATGCCCAAAATTAATTAGTTTTTTTTTTGTTTTTTTAATCTTGGCTTTCATCTACAAAAGGGTTTTTAAAAGGATACCAATAAATAATAAGCACTTGTGAGTTAGCAAAAGTGCAGGGACAACTTGTAAGGTACCATTTTGTTCTACAGTGGAGGCTACAAAACAATGAAAAACAAAATAAAGCCAAAATGAGAAAATTTACCATTTTGAAACTGATACCATTCCTAAATCAGCACATCCGTCTCCCCAATCTAGATAGCAATTTTGCGCTTTTTTTTCCAAACTGTTTCCTCTCAGCCCTGCAATGTGATGGCACAACCTGAAAGTCAAGCTGTGCGCTCTTTCTAGCATGTGCACCCCATAAACGATTCTGCAGATAGAACTTAATTAACATTTCTGCTGATAGACTAGACATAAGAACCTAACTCATTCTTCAACAGCTGCATTGGCTTGGCAGGACTAAAATATTAAAACCTGTGCGTCAAAGTCAGTAGATGAGCAGGCACAGAGAAGACGTGGTAGCCAGGGTAATATCATTTTACAGTCAATTTCTGAAGTCACATTTCTGTTTGAAAAGATATGGGAGCATTCACTGAATCACTCAGTTTCCAGACATACAGAAACTAGTACCCCATCACAAAACATACATACCTAGGAATCAAGTTCCTGTTCTTTTCATAGAACATTCTCAAGTCTTGAGGACTATTGGCCTGTCAAATGCAAACATAGATTTGTTAAAAAAAGCAAACCCTAACACAGATGACCAAAGAAAATAGCTCTCACCTGTTTATATCAGCACATGCTTAAAAAGGAGGCCTAACTAATTAAAGCGGGTGCATGGAAAGAGGTTTACATTGCCAAGGGGAGGCCTAAGCTCAGAAGTGACTTCAGTACTGAGCAACCTTCAGCACACATGCCCTAAACTTAACACTCTGTTTCCAGTAGGACAGAGAGGGAACGCCACACTTCTTTTTTGGGCATCCCTAGAGCCCCCTGGGTCTGTGGCATATGCATCCCCATTTTCTGGAAGGAAAGTGCCCCAACAGCCTTTTGGGGTGGGGGGGAAGAGAGTCAACTGCGAGTCAGACTGAAAACAAGTGTTACCTGAAAAGGTGGTTTTCCAACAAGACACTGATAAATCACCGTTCCTATGCTCCACAGATCTGCCTTTGCGTCGTAGTGTTGTGACATAATTACCTCCGGAGCCTGGAAAGCACAGGAAAGTTATGGAAGGAATGGAGCAGATCTGGCAGCAATCATGGTACAAATTAAAAAATAATCTGCACATGAACTGCAATGCAGTAATAAATGGTCCAGCATGCTGCCACGAGGCAAATACCTTGGAATGATAATTTTAGCCCTTTAATCTGTACTACTATGTGGCTTTTAAAAGCAATTGCTTTTCCCCTGAAGAATGCAGGTGTTTGGTTGGCAATATGGGTTCTACAGCATGGGAACAGGGTAGGGTTGCCAACCTTCCCAGATTGGCCAGGAGTCTAGCAGAATCAGCATCGATCTCCCAGCAAGGACTGAAAGCAATCTGGGAGATTTTACTAGGATATTTTAAGGGGAAAAAAAAAAATAAATCTCCCAGAACAGCTTCAGTCAGTTGACAACCCTAGAATAGCGGCAATCGGTATGCACAGAAATATGCCGATGAATATCTTGCTCTTCTATAGTATATGTGAGCGTCAAAACTCTTTACAAAGTAATATCATTTTACAGATGGGGAAGGCGAGGCACAGGGAGGCAAAATAGTTTGCCCACCATCACCCAGCAGGCTAGTGGCAGTCCCAAGAACAAGGCCAGTGTCCCATCCAGCAGGTAGTATCACAAAGATAAATGACAGAGTAGAATTGTTTGAAGCTGCTGCTGTGCAAGGACAGCACATAAATGTCATTTTCATTCCACCCGGAGTAAAGTTTTCCATTACTCTCAAGTTTTCTGTTGATGGCATTCTAACTATTTGCCACTTCTCAGTTTATGTCCCTGCCTAGTGCACAGAAATTGGGAATTAGACAATGCCCTCTTATTCAGAAGAAGCAGTTTGCACATGCCACCAGTTTGCATACTTCAGGAATAACATCCCCAGTGAATCACAGAGTATGCAAGAACCAACATGTCTCATGAGCCATAATATCAACACTGAAATATTACTGCCCACTTTAATTTGCCAGGGTTTTTATTAACTTGCCACACTAAAGAAACAGTCGCTTTCTCTCTAAGCTTCTCCCACGTGAACAACTATGGTCTCCACAGCACAAGTCAACAGTGGCTGGGCAGACTGCGGAAAGATGTTCCCCAAAACATCCTCAGACAATCCCAAGCACTTGCCATTTTCCAGATAGCAAATCCTATTGCTTTGCAAGCAGCGTTTGAGATGCACAACATAAGCGGTCACTCACCATATACATTGGGGATCCGCACAGAGTGGCAGCCATCATGTTACTATGCAGGTAACGAGCAAAACCAAAGTCAGCTGTTTAAAGAAATAGGTATGTCACCAAAAATACTGCTTGCACCTATATAGAGTCTAGAACTGATCTAGAATCTGCTGAAATTACCAGCTGGAGGGAAAAATAGGTGCAGAATTGTTATGAAATGCCAGCTTAGTGGAATAGCAGAAGGCCGTGCTGTAAACTGAAGGCAAGAGGAACAATGCAGCAAGCCAAGAAACAGCAACAGCATTATCTGCACAAACTGCTACTCAGCCAGCTCTCCAGCTGCAGAGAATGCTGCCTGGCAATTAAGAGTGATGAATACACAATCTGCTTCATTAAAATCATATCAGGTAGAAGTCTGGGGATTCAAATTTCAGATGCCGGAATGTTTTTGGGGTTTTTTTTTAAATATATACAGGTGAGAGGGTTTGGGAACTGTCAAATAAGATAAGGGGAAGGGATTTTTGCCTTTTTTGTACTGACGGATAGATGCCAGTTTGTTATAACAGACCATACACTCAACAGACCTCTCACTTTCACTCAGAGACTTGTACCCCAAAAGAAACCAATTAAAAACACAAACGTTTATACCAACAGAAACTTGCTCCTGGTGGTAAGAGATAGGATTTCTGAAAATAATCTATTAGGATGTATCCGATAATCCCAGTTAATGTCAAACCTCCTTTTACTAACAATAGGTCTTAACCTACATTTCTAGACCTTAAACACAAACAGAAAAAGTATTAAGGCCTTTCATTAAAAGCACAAACTGAACTATGATCAGCAAACACATGCTGAAGTGGACTAAAAGTTAAGCAGATTTTTAGACCTACAGTGAAGCAAAGCTCCATATTCTGAATTCAACGATTTAATATTAAAACATACATTAATTGCTTATTCAAGTTACATATTTAATCAAACTTGAATTACAATTAATTTTTTAAACTTGTTTTTCTTAATGCAGCAGGACTATCTTCTGGTATCAAGTTCCTCCTTCCATGCTTGCAGGTGTTCTGCAATTTAATGCACAAGCTCCAGATTCAGTACTTCCATTCCATCTCATTACAAAGGCGCTGCTGAATTGATTTTCCCATACTGTAATTTATCTTTCTAGGGGAAAAAGATTACTTACCTATTTTGATACGGATGCCACTGACACTTGACTTCCTGCGACTTGCATAAGACAGCAAGATGTTCTGGGGTTTTAGATCCCTATGAATTATTCCTTTGCTATGTAAAATACGCATAGCTGCTGCAATCTGCTGGAGGAACACTCGGATGGTGTCTTCACTAAGCGTTCCTTTAGCTGAAAGTAATATACATGTAGAAAAAGTAAACACCATCTGCATTTATCATGAGTAAAAAGGGAATACGTTTAAACACCACCGAATGTAGGAAGCCTGAAAAAGCCAATCGAGTCATATTTCTGCATCCTATGCAAAGCCATCCAATTCTGATGAGTTTCTATAAATGAGTATTCCTCAATTACATATTCAACAGCATTTTCTTAGCTTTACCACTAGGGATGTTTTGAATTATCTGTATTTACCCCTGAGCTGTGTAAATAACTGTATTTTGCTTGTGAAACTTGCCATTGTTATTGGCATTTTGTTTGCCACCTAACAACCTACGTAGCTACAGGAAACATGCCGCTGAAAAACAGTTTACTAAGCACTTACTTAGAAGTACACCAGCACAGAAGAAATAAGACCAATATTCCATCCTACCACCTGTTCTCAGTTCCAACAAAGTTATATCAACGTACATGTGGCTGAATTATGCTTTCACCTATGGCCAGTTATGCTTCAAAAGAAATGAAGAAATTAAAACGTAGTTTGTGCATAGCTCTTCAGAGGGTGCTATATGACTTGCAGGAATG
>NW_005842608.1:420668-428081 GCF_000455745.1 Alligator sinensis
AGCAAATATATAGCTTGCTAAAAAAAACTAAATACAATTACGATCTTATTCAAGTGCCAAAGTCAACAGGAGTCTGACAGTTTCAGCGAAGGCTGGATTAGACCTTTAATACACACAGGTGCAGTAATGGCAATTGTTAGCTAAAAAAACCCAAACCTAATCCAACACACTGAAGACATAAAAGAACATGGTAAGATTCGGAATATGTAAAACATCCAGGTTAGATCATTTCTACCAAAAGAGAAGACTGTTTTGCTGTTTTCAAAATCAATTTATAATCGTGATCCGCAACTCGCCTCATTACCCTGGGCAGAGTGAAATCTCTTCCTACTGGGCTAAAACTGTCTCTTCTCACAAAGCCTCATTATCTCTGTAATTCAGCAAATTTCTAGAGCCAGATCTTGGCAAACCAAGTGGGAAGAATCAAAACGACGTCAACAATCAGCTTTACAAGAGAACTGCAACGTGTTAATTCAGGTTTAGATTAGAACAGGGCTATTCAGCTTCTAAGCGGTTGGGGACCCCCTGCACTGCACGCCCCAGCGCCACCCAGCCCCTCCACTGCACGGCATGTCTGGGTGCTCTACTCACCCACTGCTCCTGCCTGGGATGCTTGAGCACAATCCATAGCGCTAAGCAAAAACCCATTCACCACATTCATCATAATAGCTCTGCTTCACTATGTTAAAGTGTTTCTGTCCAATCCATCCAGGAAGAGCACACACCAACTGCTGAAGCTTCCTTAGCCTGATGAAGGGTTTTTGAGCCCGAAAGCTTGCTTAATAACAACTATTCTCCAACCATTTGGGTTGATCTAAAAAAAAGATATCAAATTCACCCAAGGAACCTTGTCTGCCTATGTCCTTAGACCAACACAGCTACAACCCAAACCTCTGTCCAATTGAGGCATATAGGTTCTTAAAGCTATCATTTCCCATGAAGCTGGAGATATAAGCTTAAATATCCTGAAACGTCACCAGAAAAAGCAACTTGGATTCCGCTGATGCAGTTTTATAACAAACGGTCTTCCTCTGCTGGTTTCTGCTTTTGGAGAGTCTTGGGTGCTTAACAAAAGCAGACCAAGTCCCAAAACCAGGTCTCATCATGTTTTTCTACAGAAGCAAGTTCCCAGTTACACTGGGCATAGTTAATTTACCAACTGCCAAAATGAAAGTATCTACATCTCAAGCCACAGATCAAAGTATCACTGATGAGCTTTGAACCACAAATACAACAAGGGGATGATAATGTACTAATAGAGAAATGGAGTAATCGATTACCTTGTAAGTAATCTGCCAAATCACCACCATTGCAGTACTGTGGAAGAGAAAGGAAAGCAGGCTTATATTCAAAATATAAGCACTGGAAGGCTCTCTTGCCTCATTACAAGTTCATTTTCATTTCCTCATGTTCCTATATTTTCTATGACATCTAGAAAATCTCTTCCAGCTGTCTGGCTTTAACATTATTTTGTCAATTATTCAGTTATTAATTTGCGTAAGTAATGGAAACATTTCATAAAAAAAATATAGCATTATGACCTAAAATGCTGCATAATTTATAGAACATAAAATTACTGGTGTATTTAATAGTGCATATGAAAGTAATTATCTAGCTTTCAGACTTATACATACATTTCAGCAAGCTAAGGACACACTGAAGAAATGCCTGCTTAGTCAATCCATTTCAACACTTAATACTTTTATAAATGAAAGCAAATACAAATCCAGTTACACTGGACCATGGCCATTAATACATACCTCCATCACCAGAAAGACTGAGTTGGGCATTTCCTGAAAGAAAAAGTGCAATAAATCTCATTTAGGGATATGACAAGACACAGCCTTTCAAGAAAATCCTACAAACTGTAATATTAGATTTTCAATTAACTGAATGACCTCAGTCAAAAAAAAATAAAAATCAATAACTCTTAGTGTGCAATAACTGAAATTCAAAAGTTTTTTTTGCAATAATGATTAAAGATTTTAAAGTGCATTAGAGCTTTTGAAACTGCTGAAGTAACTGCTGAAGGCCAAATTCAGGAAAAGCAAGATGCAGAGAGCAATAGTATCAGGTTCCTTCGCACACCATGCCTTCTCCTCAGCCTTCATGCTTGCTCGGTTCTTGGCGTGAGAGCCTGTACTACATTGATGAAGAGCTTGAGAGAAAAAAAAATACATCTGGACCCCAGTCAAATTAATCAGCTATTGGATGGCAACTAAGGAGGTCTTGAACATACTTGGTCAAATGCAAATGACTGCATAAGATTTTCCAGAGCTAACCAATTTCCTGTCAGAGGAATTTCAAAGTACAAATCCTTGCTCCGCTGGCAAAGCAAGCATTGATCCTGCCACCTGAAAAGCTGTAAGTCAATCAAGGCTCACACATCCCACTGCCAAATGGATGCCCAAATTGCACTCTCAAACTTGCAGGATACTTAATCCAGGCTCCTTGCCTACTTCCGGAAGTGACCTCCCCAATGAGCGACATATCAAATCACAACCTCGCCGTGAGTCAGACAGATTTTCCAGTGATGACTTCCTCCAACCCAACCAGATGCCTCAGCTAGTTCCTCAAGGACTAGCTAGCTAGCCTCCGACTGCAAGCCAACCATGCCCTTCGCAAACCAGTAAAAGCTGCAATCAGCCTGAAGTGTTGTAAAAGGTAGCATTCAAACTAACGTTTTTAGTGTCTTAAGAGAAAGCCTGCCAGTTCTGCATGGATTGTTGTTAATAGTTTGCTGCCGAGTTCCAATTTCTTAATTGATTTCTTTTTAATTATTTAGCCCATGCCTGCAGAGCCACAAATGTTCATGGCATTTTTTTTTTTTAATTATTTTTATATATAGAGACATAAATCTTGTCTCAGAGTGCACAACCTCAATGGGTATGACAAGATAAGAAGCAGGGGAAGCAGAGAAGTGAGAGGGGATAACAGGAAAAAAAAAAAAAAACATAAATAATGCTCAAGCAGCACAGAACTTCATTTTCATTTTATACAGAGCTAAAATTAAACTTAAGAGCAGGGGTCATTTGAAGTTTGAGCGAAAGGCGTCTTTAGATACTAGACAAATCACAGAAACCACATTTGGAAGCAGAACTGTGGATAGCCCGCCAGCACTTTTTTTTTTTTAATTGCCTCTAGTACTACAGAGTCAGGAAAGGTAGTATGTGGGAAAACAACAGATGCAAGCTTCACCGCTGTCCTCTGCACTTATATTAACCATACGAGTTCTGAATCTGAGTATACCTACAAGACTTCCCACTCCAGAGAGTGACCACTAAGCATTAGCTAAACCCTGAACTTTCATCAAGGAAAAGGATTTAAACCTTGTGTTTTGACTAGCCATCGCAACAAGGAGTTTTCCAGAGACTTCAGACCCAGAATCACAAGGCAGCTTGAACAGGCGTCAATCAGAAAATACAGCGTGGACGCTTATGGGTTAAGATTTTAAGTGCTATGGGCGTAGGACACTCAACTACTTATGTTTTCAAATCAACATAATTTTATCTGCTTATTTCAAAATCCTTGGCACTAAACAAACACATTTTAGCCTGGTACAGCACCAGTCAAAAGTCTGAGAAATAGAACTATAATTACAGCTCTAGGTAAATTGCTTCGGACAAGTTTTGCTTTCAAAATTCCCTGAAGTTTCAGCTGTTATCAAGTGAGGCTGAAAAACAAAAGCTTAGCTATGAGCTCTGGATGCATCAACTCCAGTAATATTAATGCTCAAACTCCTGGAGTTCTTATTTAAAAAAGGTTTTTAATGTATATTAACGTGCAATAACAAGCTACATTTAAAGATGAACTGGGTCTTTTAAAGTTTATTCGGGACAGAGCCAATTGACTGTTTGGAGGAGTTTTCTTCAGCCACCCTCTTTAGCCATGCATAAAAACACTCAAGGGATTTTCCCCCCTCCAGCCCAGATCACTACAGATCTGTTTGTATTTTGAAGCCAGTTTCAAAGAAAGCAAGTTTCTAGGAATGTTAATAGAGTCTCTTGGGAAGGACGAGCTCACTCCCACCAATAAAAACCGATGTTAAAGCAGCAGCTGATCAAATGACAGGAAGTCCCAATTGTTGTGTTTTCCTGCAGCTGCTCCCATAGTCTGCAGCCAAATGCCTCAAAGCCGTAAGCAGCATGCATTTTATCAGGAGAACAACACACTAAATCAGATCAGATACCTGCCCCATCTGTTTAAAGGAATAAGGTGCTTCATGACAATTTAAGATTTCTTTTCTTTCTTCTTGCTGCGTCATATAGGAACTTCCAACTAAACTATCAGTATTTTCTTCTAAAAAAGTCTCCAGGAGACTCCAAGTAATATTCAGAACATAATGCTTAAATTGGAGGTTACTGACACCAATTAAATTCCTAGTATATTCCAACTGATTTCTACCATAAGTAACACAGTTCCCTAGACCCTCGAGTTCAGGAACTCACGCATATTCTCTCTAATCAGGAGGAAGTTCAGGGAGTCGCATCTTACCCATAAGGCAAAAACCTTAGAAATCAGAATAAAGTCCTGCAGAATTACTAGCTCAAAATATGCAACACACTGTTCACCCTCAACAGAAAAATGCAACAAATGACAGGATCCAAAAAAGGCAGCCAACGCTAATCACCGTGCCCATCACTGAACTCAAGAACAAGTTTTCCAGGATTCCCTTTAAAGCAGTGTCTTTTTGATTGAAATTGCTCCTTCAGAAACAGAAAGTTCGTTAGTTGTCCCATGACTCCAACTATTCTTCCTACACCCAAGCAAGTAGAATCGAAATGTAGGTTACCGCCCCCCCACAGTAAACACTGCCATACCACAATTATTTGGACACACCCTCAGACAGCTGGGGAGGTAGAAGGAGCCAGAGCGGGTTGGATCAAAACATTTTTTTGTACACAGCAACCAAATTAAAAAAAAAAAAAAAAAGGATTGTTTTTTTGCAGTTTACACTGCCACTTTTTTTTTTTTTTTTTTGCCAGCCACCTACTATGAATTCAGGCCCATGTGTCCCTTTTGGCTGTTGTATGTAATAAGACAAATTAATTAAATCCTCAGTTTTAGGAAAATAGCAACAAACTGGCAATAGACCAAAAAAATATCAGCCCGGTTATTTCCAGCCTTGCCCCCACTCCCCTTCCAAATCCCAGCTATGCAACTGTAGAAGTAAGGCAGTCACAGTAGCCCAATGTTTATGAAAGCACCCAGGCAAAATCTTACAGCGAACACTTCCCCAAAAATCTCAATTTTGCCTGTGTTCAGCCCTGAATACTACATTCCTGTAATGTTTAGGGTTTTCAAAAATTATACATGTAAAACTGAACATTTCACTTTAGACTCCAATTGGACATTTTTTTTTGAGATACTGTCTGTACCATCTCACATAACTATTTTACTTAGATTGATTTGGTGGAGCTGAAATCAAATAAAAAAAAATCTCAACTTAAGACTTTCAATAAGGCAAAGGCCTGGATTGTTGCATTCTTACATTACTGAGATGCGTCAGTATTTTGTGTTGGCACAGGAGAATCAGTTTTGCCAGGGTTTTTAACCTGCCCACTCCAGTATGTGACAGTTGCCCAACACACTGCAGATAGTATGTTATGAAACAATTCCCTCCTGCGCAGCAGCCCTTGGCTCCCTGCAGCAACATGAATTAACTTCCATGTTTCTTCATTACTTGTATCCCTAATGTAGATATAGCTTGGAACTACTGAACAACAATGGGATTTCAGATCAGAATGGGCAAAATATGCCAAAACACAACTTCTCCTGCAGTTGGTTGGTTAACTCAAATTGTCAACCTATACCAAACTAATTTTTCCCCCATAAACCAAGTCAGTTCTTCAGCCTTCTCTCACCCGTACTCTAAGAAAGGGCCTGATATGTTTTGATGGACAGATGAGACACCTGGCAAAAATCACTACATCACTCTTGCATTAAAACCTACTGGGAATCTGTAATCTGGCCAGAAAAATCCTTTAACTTCCATCTATTCATTTCAAGCCATTAAGTTAATGAGTAAATTAACTGAATCACAAGGAGATTTTTCCAGTTTAGTCAAAAGTGATAACTAGTTTGCATCCTAGAGTAGCACTTGGCACCAGGGCTCGCATCAGGTCACTTAAGTGTATAATCACACCGATTTTTCCCTTGCACACAAATATCATTGAAAACTGCTGAAATGGCTCACCTCAGCACTGCAGCTTACATGTATTTGTATCTGTGGGCTTTTGGACACCATAAGGAATATGAACTCTAAGTTGGGACTACATTAAAACAAAAGCTCATATCTAACGCATTTGGCTGAGAAGCAAAGCTGTTCACATTATCATTCCCTCAATCTGCAGCCTTTTGTTAACTTGCTACATAAAGCATCAGGCAAAGCATACAAACTATAGCAAACCAAGGAACTAATATTCAGGAATAACACTCACCTACAAAGCTATGTTTAATCACCTCTTCACTGAGATAAAAGCTTTCAAAATTGTAAATACAGATCACACAATTACAGCTGCAGTTGCTCCAGCCTACATCTTTACTCACTACAAGGAACAACATGCAAAACAAATTCACATTCTGTTGGAGTAACATGAACATCCATTCAAACATTTTCCTTTAGATGCCATGTCTCTAGTGCTGTCTGTAAAAAAAAATAAATAAATAAAAAAAAAAAATGCATTGGTTGTCTTCATGGTGTTTCTGAATCAACTGATTTAGCAAGAAACAACATTTCCCAGCTAATCAAAACTCTGCCTTTTAATCCCTGACACATGGCAGCTTTCTCAGGATAGAGAAGTGAAAGTCAAGGTTATGACACAGAGCAAAATATTTCTAACTAGAAAGCATAAAAGGAAAATATCTAACTCCAATGTCCAAGATGACTTAACAGTCAGGCCCGTTACTATTCTATCATTCCTGTGACAAACAGCCTGTATTTTTTTTTTGGATGATGAGGGTCTCTACTAGAATGAATTAACTTCCACAATGAACAACCTTACTGAGCTGTCAGTGACTTTAACATCCTAAAATAAGTGTCAATAGGGCCCCATTAGGTCTCCTCTGCCTCCCTTTCCAGAGTAGAAATGGCGATAGATCAAAAGGCTGCTCTCTATTACTCCAAGTCTGTTAACTGTATTCCTTAACCCCACCAAACCTGTGCCCCAAGCACACATGGGCCTCTCAGCTTATACACCGACTCTCATCCGATTAACACATCAGAAAATTACCTTGCACTAAAGCTGCTGTCATCATTTTTTTTTTTTTTCTTCTTCTTAAAACAGAGTGCTCCTCATTTTAGTAAGCTGAATGAATCTGGCAAGAGCACTAATGATTCAGTTGATCAAAGTTTGCTCATCACCTTTCCCCCCCCCCCCCCCCTTTTTTTTCAAAGAAGAAACTACCTTTAAT
>NW_005842608.1:428112-437040 GCF_000455745.1 Alligator sinensis
CCCCCCCCCACTATTTTTAATGCAAGGAAGACATGCTTTAAATAGTTTCCTATGTGCACACCACTGCAACAGTTAACACAGAAGGGCTGAACATTTGCTTACTTCTGACTAAATGTTGCATCGCAGACTAAATGTCAGTTGACATCTGACTGCAGGATCAAATAGCTTGCTTGCTGCCAATTATTCATATAAAAGAGCAATCAGCCATGGGAAACATACTACAATAGCAACGTCACTCACTTTCTGGCATGCAAAATGCTGTGCCTAACTAATATATACAGTGGGTATTAAGTGAAAGTAGTCCAACTTAGATTGCCCACTGCATGTTGCAAAACAAAGGCAAGATTGCTACTATCACACCAAGTGTCTGCAGGAAATTGTTCTACCACACCTGGGTATTGAAGCAGCAAGGGCACCTAATGAAGTGTAATGTCTAATGTCTACGCACAGCAGGGCAAGTTAAGGACATGTTAACCTTAATCCAAATCCACTTGGTTCAAGCAAACCAACTTTTAAAGGCTTGTCTCTATTCTTCAACTTCTTCTCAGAACCCACCAGTTAAATACTAATTCGATCTCACTTGTCAGGAGTCATTATTAGGGAAGCCAACTTTAAGAAATGATACGATAGCAGCAGCTGGAAATTCAGATTCTTGGGTATATTTTATTTAGGTTCTTTTTGCTCTAAAATGGTGTTTAGACATTTTAAACCTTCATTTTTACCGGTTTGTTTTTTGTTTTTTACGAGTGAGATTATCCTCAAAGGGCTGGCTACCATTTCAATGGAAAAAGATTATTGGGGGTTAATTAAAGAGGGTCTTATTAAGTATTTAAGCAGGTGTTTATTATTTAAAGAGGGCCTTGAAGTGTGAAAAGTCTCTCAGTGGAAACAAAAACTTTAGTATTGCATGGTGAGGTCTTTGGGGGTAAACACTGTACAACATGGCAGGTAACAGGACAGCAAGATGTAGGAGAGGCATGACACCTCCAGTTGCTTAATGAGATTAGTTCATAGCATGATGGGACAAAAACAACTGGATGGTTGAGATAGATGTATGGAATACATAGGTTTCTTGTAAAAGATTTGGAGGGCCTGTCAGAGGACAATCATTTTGTGCACCAGCTCAAAGGGGTTTCCACAATCAGGGGCAACAGGGACTATGTGCTGGAAACAGTTTCACAAAGAGGAAGAAAAGCTGCTGTTGAGTTCAGAGGACTCTGCCAAAAGCCTAAAAGAAAAGAGGTATTGGCAAATCCGCACTCGGAGATCAGCGCTCCAAAAAAGCTGCACCAAAAGCACTGAAGCAAACAACAAGAGCACACACACACAGGTGCCAAATACAACACTGCATATTTAGAAGCAACCCCCTCAAGACATTTTGGCAGTCATACCAAACTGACCAGACGGTTTGGATCATTTGGAAGAGTCTACACACTTCATGCCGGTAAAAGAACTATAGCTACACAGAAACGTGGTTTCTTCCCTATGCAGACCCACTTTCCAGATGTTTGTGCTTGTTTTTAGAAAGGGGCGATGCATCAAGTGGGTCCAATTGGTGCTTCTCACCATCGCTGCTCTCAAGGATGAAAAGAACAGCCAATGCTACTCTGTCGTGCAACAAGCATTGAAAAAAAGAGAGCAAATTCTGCATAGGCAGTACGTTTAGAGTGAAGTCATTTCCGGTTTGTGGCACTAGCCTTTCTTCAAACTGTTGCTAATCACACTCCAGTCATATAAAGTGAAGGCATTAATTCATTCTAGCAAACCACTATTTCCGAGATACAGCATGTTTTTATTTTGGAAAGCGTTTTGAAATGAATTATGTACCAAAACAGGGTTGGTCTGGCACTCTGTAAAGGATTATCTCTAGTCAAAACATTTGAGATCAGCAGCTTTATAAAGAAGTGCAAATTAGCCTAAATATAAATATGTTCCAAATAGCCATTTTCCCTGTAAATGTATTTGCATTCAGATAACCAAGACTTTGTACTCACGTAGAATCCTCTGCTCAGGTTCAACAAGTAGGTTGTTGCCTATGAAAGCTCCTGCCTGTCTGAGCCAGTTAGTCTTTAAGGTGCCACCCTGCCCAACCTTCTGCCCGACTTCAAGCTAACACGGCAAACCACCTCTGGGTTCAGCAAGAATAAGCGTCTCCCAGACTCAAAGCAGTGGAAGAAGTTGCATTCCTGACACTGTTTCAGAGAGAGGCGAATCTTCACTCTAGCACAAAAGAATACTGAACACAAGCACCAGAAGGCCAGCGAAAAGAAATGATAAATAAAATGTATTTAAAAAAAAAAAAAAAAAACCACAAACAAAACATTTTAAGGCTACCAAACTATTTTTTTTTTTTTTTTTTTTAAATCAACAGAAGATCCTACAAAATTCTGTATATTTAAATATTTAAGTTCACCTTTAAGTTGACATTTCAGATGCCTGGGACCTCAACCTTACTGCTCCAAGTGGGTTATTACTCATCCTTCTCTCACAGAAGAAAGAATCCAGGTCCACTATCCCCCAAAATGTGTATAGAAACACAAATAAGAACCACTGTCTTCCATATTCTTGCCTGCTTTTATCCTGGCTCCCAAGATGGCAAAAATATGAAATACGTGCTCTGCTTATATGAAATGCATAACTGTAGATCAAACCTGCTAGCACTGCATGTAACCACCTTATGGAAATCAATGACAATTATGGTGCTGGCATCAGTACCGCATTTCTAATGCCAAGCAAGGCAGGCACACTAATGCCTTACCAATTCATCTGGGAATGTTTTCAGATGAATGGGCATTTTCAGTACTGTAACAAGTGAAGACTATACATGCTGAGCGATACGTCAAGCCGCTTTATTCAGAGGGAGAGGAAGCCACAGCAGTGTATGAAGTTTCCAAAGGTTTGCATGCTAACAGCAGGATTACTCACAACCGATGTCTCCTTGGTTATAAATGAAGAACTTTGCGGGGGCATGCTCTTCACTATACAGACTATGCAAGGCTCTTGAGAGTCAGTGTAATAGAAACAAAACTGTACTTGAACAGAGATAAGAGGAGTGGGAATCCATGAAATAAACTACCATAGGGAACAGATCAAGGATGAGACTTGAAAATAATATGAAAGTTCAGTAATGTGTTTAAAGAGTACCTACTACCTTCAATTCAAGCTCGCTGATACATTCTAAAGTGGAATGAAAACTTATACTTGCATCTGCACTGTGCTGCCATTACATGCAGAAAAGGTCACCACTTGCCACCACGAGGTATTAAAAATATTTCTTCTACATTAAAATCTATTTGCATTTCCCCCCCACATATTAACTCCTTATATTCCCCACCAACTTTCAGTCTGATGACTTAGTACCACAGTCAGTTCTGTTCTTTGGTTATTCAGCTAACTGCTCTATCCAACAGTGCATTTGAAACTCGATTTTCTGCTTCAAACTGCCTAACAAAAAATTATAAACCGACATAAAACAAATAGGCTCCCAGTCACACTGGGAACTCCCTACTGCAATCCAGACGCTGCTGGCTCCAACACTGAGGGGAAAAAAAACCCAAAAAACCAACCAACTAGTTTCTGTGGTTTGATAATTGTTTGATTTCCAGAAGTCTTATCAACTGTGGAATCAGAAAAAATATGCGCCTTAAACTTTGATTATTTTAGTTATAAGATGACATAACCGCTTTGTGGAGAATTGCTGGCTCTGTATAGTAGAACAGATAAGAGAAAGTGTTTGTTCTTTGTAACTCCTCTGCAACTGCTTCGCTCACTGCGGCCTTGAAGATAGCAAAAAAGTATGTACAAATCTGATTTCCAGGTGCAAGAAGGAGGTTTGTGAACTAACCTCGCCTCCCCCATTAGTTCCCATCCTGATTACAGCAAAGAAATAATGAAGTAATATTATAGCCGCTTTTCATGCTAATTTCACTATATGATCACGTGAGTTGTAAGCAACTGTTAAAAAGTATATAAACCTCCTGATTTTGCTCTTGGGGGGGACCCCTTCCAAGTGCTTGGGAAATCCATGTCACTTTGGAATCCCCCCTACAGCTGTAGTTTCTTTTGAATAAAAGCTTCTGCTGACCTGACCCAAAAGTATGCTGCGTGTGTTTCCACGAAACTACTGCATTATATTCCAACAATGTTAGCAATTCTATGGCAAACAAAAAAATGCAATACATGCTAGAACATGAAATACTAAAGCAAAATTAGAAGGTGCAGTGACCTACCACATGTGTCAATGCCTAGCAGAGTACTCACTCTCACCAGGTTATAAATTAACGTAATTATGCAAGTTAATGATATGTAATTTTTCACATTGTAAAGAAACTGTAGGTCTCATTTGTGTAAATGTCACATTCTTTAGCTCATATTTCAAAGACATTTTGTCTACAGAAGTGGCATCGCCATGCCCAGTTTTACAGTTTGCCATGAATGTGTCCAAAACATATCCAAAATATGACAGTTTTATTTAAGTATAAAGCTGAACGAGAGGCAGGCATATCCCCTTCTCAAAATGAGAATATAGGCCTGAAGCCTCATGACTAACATTGGCTCTTCTAGCATCTTCCCAGCTCTGACAAACCAGGAAAGTATGAGAGTCATGTTTCCAAATAACCTTTATGTAAAAAAAGCTTCATAGAGAAGCACAGTGTTCTCTCTTTTGTCACTGGACAGTACTGGATGTTTTGAGCATAAATCAAAGGGAGTACTATGCTTCTCAGAGTCTATACTGTAATGGAAAAATATACAATACATAGATCATCAGTATGTCATGTGTTCTAAAAGTGAACTAAAGCTGCTATAAGAAAGGACAGGCTTAGAAGCCTAAACTTGAAGCATGTGGACTTCAAAGTGACAAGACATTGCAAATCACCTCTTTGAAAGCCAGCTCCTCCCTTACTTGCATGCCAAGATACAAACTCAAGATTTGCCATGTGTCTTGCAATGGCAGGTAGGCCATTAAAGTTCAGATGCTGAGCACCTTGTGTTCCCAATCTCAAAGGATTGGGCCCTGCCCCTCCGGGAAGAATGGCAGGCAATGCAGGAAAGCGATCCATGCTCACTTGCTGATGTTATCAGCTACTTGAGGACAAATCAACAATTCTGTGCCTGGGAAATGGAGGGGGGAGAAGGGGGAGACTGCACAACCACACATCCTAATGAATGCAGTGTTCACGTGGTCCCTCCCCAGCACACACGCCATCACCCTGCTCCAAGAGACTAGCTTACTTCCTGAGTTTGCTAGTCAACACAAAAATCAGTCTCTTTAGCATGTATCCACGAACAGGAGACTCTACCCTACCCTGTATAGACAGAAATGGACCTGCAACCTGGAAGTTTTTCAGGATGCTGACATGCACACAGGAGGCAGAAAGTACAGAAACATTTATTTTTATGTTGCTTTAACTGTGCACAGTCCCAAGGGCTCTTAATAACCATTTTATTCATAAATGCACCTCTGTATTTAAGATTAGAATAAAGCCCAGGAGACAAATGTATAGTTCTTATTCAATTAGGAAAAATAACTGCATAACCTATATAACCTCATAGGTGACTGCACTAGCACTCACAGGCCTCAGGGTACCCAATGTGCATCTTACGAAGCAGAATTCGTACCAACATGTACTGCCCATAATAGGCTGAGCTCATGTCCTTTTAATTCTGACAGGCAATATTCCAGATATAAAAGAAAAAGGAAAGCCAAGAACTGAAGTGGCATAACAGTTTTCCTGTTACAGGAAGCCCAATCTCCCAGCTGTGATTTACTCTATATTGTAGCTGGTGGAACTCAGATATATATCAGTAACATATAAATATCGTATCAGAAGACACCGCTCCTCTTCTACAGATACAATTTTAAAATGATGCTGACATCTTAACATCACTTGCCACAATAACTGAAAAGCCCTTCTTTCACATCACCACCTACTAGGAAATGCTCCTAACAGGTCTGTTCAATAGCTATCTGCAAACACCCACTTCCCAATTAGCATCCTTTCCCTTGAACCCCTCTCCTCACTGGGAAAGAAGGTAGCTGCTGCCACTAATGTAGCTCCCAGTGCAGTCACTTAAGTGCCAGCTGATGCTCTCTCCCTCTGGAGACTGGGCCAGACTACACAAACAGTCTCTGCAGAGATCCTCAAGCCTCCTCTTGCTCCTGGAGCCCAGAGGCCTGGAAGCACGCTGTGCTTCCCAGCTTTGTATTTCAAGTCCAACAGCCTGTTTCCTCTTTTACAGACATTAGGCTGTCCCTATTTAATAACAAGCACCTGTCTTAAAAAAAAAGTGATCACATCTCGTGCTAGCCTGAGCCAACCTCTGTATTCAGAAACACAGATGCCTAAATTCCTGGTAGCAGGAGAAAGTCTTTCACCATCACCAAGCTTTCTAGTGTCACTATCTTTGTTCACACACAGGTAAATGCTGTACTTCTAACGTGCATTTTAAGCCAGCAAAAAAAAAAAGACGCCAAGAAGTGATTTACCTGAACATCATAGAGAGCTACAATGTTCTCATGCTGAAGTTCCTGTAAGGCAAAAGAAATACATCATGGGAATACAGTCAGTTAGAACGATCATCCTAAATGATCACTTATTCTCCTGAGAAGTATTCAGGGAACAGGTAAATAAGAGATATTTTCAGAGTAGATTTAAGGGTGCCTGTTCCCAGAATTTATTTTCCTTGCCTTTTTATAGGAAACACTGCAGCATAACATGCAGCAAAAATGGGATTTACTTCCAAGTCCCCTACAATCTCTTGTTATAAATGAAATGATTATTTTGCTAATCTCACTTGAACCATCTCCCCATTTTAAAGAGGAGTGGAAGGTAAGCTAAATGCTACTAAATTTGAGCTGCCCTGGGAGGTCTGTTGTTACCCTCCTTTCTTTCCCCCCAAAAAGTACCAGAGAAACTAAACAGAGCAATAGAATGTGTCACAACATGTTTGAACATATCAAACAAACAGTGCAAATTATGACTATAAATTAGAGAGAGAGAGAGAGAGAGAGAGAGAGAGAGAAAAGTGGTACAGTATGGAATTACTAGGAGCACTAAGTGAGGAAGAATTTCCCATAAATTACTACAGGCAACATGAACAAGGTTCCTAGACATAAGCTGCAGGGGTTGTAGCCTAACACCCTAGCCTAGACATAAGCTGTGCATTTGGAGTCAATTAACGTTTTAGCTGAGAGTGGGAAGGTAGCCCTGAGAATCACATGCCAGCAGTAAACATCTAGTTTAGAAATAGCCACCTGCTTTTCAGCAAAGATTGTGAGAAATTTCAATACCGTTTAGGAAAGGATTAAAAAATAATTAGCGTACATGTTACCTGTCCCCGTTATTCTCAGTAAATGCAGTGTTTTTGAAGGGGGCCAGACTGAAAGCCTACAGCAAAAAAATCCCCTGCCCATTCAACAGATTCTGCCCAGACACAGCCTAGCCAAAAGCCCTTCGCCTCCATGTGCCTTAATCCTATTCTGGGACCATTTCTAGCATTGAAACCACAATTCAGCCTATTTGGGGGGACATACTCAATTCTTGGCTTTGGCAGAACTAACAAAAGCGTACATATGGAAAACTCTGCATTTGCAGCAATAATGCCAACCACATGCTACAGCCTGGACTGAAACACCTGTTATCTTTCAAATACAGCAGCTTTACAGAAGGGCACTGAAAATTACCATACCTTTAAGATTTTGATTTCTTTCCCAAGCAGGATTTGTGACTTGGACAAGTTCTTTTTGTTGATGCTTTTTATGGCTACTTCCCAATCAGTCTTCTGCAAAACAAAATCATCTTTTTAAAAAGATAACAAAAACGTGGTACTTTCTCCACTACTGCCCGCCTTAAACGAGCAGACTGGAAGCTATGAAAGGATCTCTCACCTGTCCCTGTTGCTATTGCTAACCTGTCAAACCAATCCATGGGACCTTTATTTGTATTTACTCTCTGACTTTTCACATGGGTCACCAAAACCACAACAGGGGTTTTCAGCAAAACAAAATTCAGGTCAGAAAAAAGAGACCAAAAATGAACAGATACAAAAAGGAAAAAAATCCCATCTTAATAATCAAAGAGGTTTTTCAAGCTGGAGCCAATGGGCATATCCAGTTTGGGCTGTCTGCCTTTAAATTGTCATCTCAGCTTGTGCAGTCAACACTGGAGTCACTTTCCCTTCCATCCCTAGGCTTGCCAGCTTCAGGGTCTCAATGATGCAATGTCTGCATTGCAAACCAGGGGAGGGGGGTGGAGTTGTTTGTTAAAACAGAAGTTGTGCTGATTTGATGGCAGAAACCTTTCTATTGGCCTTTTCTTTGTAAGACCTTGTTACCATCTCTCTACATCAGGTCCCCGTAGAGGTGGGGTGCTACTTGCAAGCGCAGCGCTCTGAAGGGAGTTGTGCCAGGCACCCCAAAATTAAAAAAAAAAAAAAAAAAGCAAGGAGGCGCAACGGCACTGAACATCTGGGGAAACAGGGAAGCGAGGCTGGGAAACCGGACACCTTTACATTTCAGAAATCTTCAGCCAATCCCAAAGCGGCCAATTTTCCATTCGGTCTCGAGTTCTCGACTCAAAACAAACACGGGTCCCTCCAGCAAAACAAAGAGCCACGGAAATGAAACCCCCAAGGCAAGCCGGCACATCTGGGCGCCCCCAGGAACAGGGCTCGGCGTGGGAGCACTCGGGGTCACCGCAAATGTGCGACTCGCTCGCGCAGCTCCCGATCTCTTCCTCCCGGCCCCGAGAAGGGGAGATGGAGGCCGAGACGTGGGAGCCCAGGTGCAGGGCCAAGCAGGAAAGCCAGGGATGGCTGGGACACCTGTCGATGGGTGGAGCTCTAATTTTTAACGTGAGAAAAGCTACAAACCAAGGCTGGAAACCCCATGCCCCCAGCCCCTGACTCAACCTGCTGCCCTGGCCCCCC
>NW_005842608.1:437597-441319 GCF_000455745.1 Alligator sinensis
TGTGGCGTGGCCGGCCCCCGGATCCCTCCGCGGGGGGAGGCGCCGCCGCCCCTCTGTGAGCCCCACAACGTGGCCCTAGGGCAGCGTGAGGGGAGCCCTCAGCAGCCCCTCCTGGGGGTCTGCGCCCCCCCCCAACAGCCCAGGGGTCACACGCCCTTCAGCACCCCTCCACGCTCAGGGGCACGAGGGGGACAAAAGCCCCGCGGGTCACGCCAAGGGGACGCGGATGCTGCTCAAGACAGAGAAGAGCGGGCCGATGCCCCGGCGAGGGCGCGTTTCTGTCAGGGCGATGCCCTGCACCCTTTCTTTCTCCACTCACCCCAGGCCGCGGGGGCTCGGGGTTTGAGCCTACTAGGGTTCGGTGATGCTCGCCTGACGCCAGAGGTCACGACCCTGCTGTATTTTCGAGCAGCGACCCCGCCGCGCCAGTCGGACGCAGTTTATGGCGTACCCTGGGGCCTGCTAGGACGTCAAAACCAGATGTAGATGCTTATGCCGACGGGCCCAAACCGTGTTCAATGCCGGCGCGTGGGTGAGCGCGCTGCGCTCCGCTTGGCCTTGCCGCCTGCTGACCGCCGTAGCCAGTGCCAAGGCCATTTCTCCTAGCGCAGGCAAGGCCGGAGCGTGAATAGGAAAGCAAAAGCGGGAGCAACGGAGGCAGAGTTAATCCATCTGCCCACCAGCAGCGTGCGTCAGCGGCAGGACTGGGATTACCACGTAGCCGCTCGAAATGGGGGAAGACTGAGGTCATCCCGTCCTGTCTACCTGCCGGGGCAGATACAGCACCACGGGGCTTCCTATTTCTCAGCCATGTTCCCGCTCCATTAGCTGGCGAGACGGCGCTTAAGTGCAAACGTGACCCAGGGGACTTGATGGAGAAGGGAGGGATGGAGACACATACATACTAAGGTGTATCAATGCTATCGATCAGGGACACCGTTCTCAATTTAAATGACCTAACCCTCCCTTCGGAAACATGCAGGGAGCCCTTCATCTTCCAGCCTGTGCCCTGGGCGTGTGGAAATGAGTCTTGGGACTGTTACAGCTGCAAACGTCATGAAACACACGTTGGTCACATGAAGCCTTTAACCTTCACCGCCGTGCCCTTGCATAATCCTGCTGCCACCTCCATCTCTTCTCCTTACCGTACTGCCTCCTGCTCTGAGCAGCTTCCCCACACCACTGCTCCCTTTCCTTCGAATTCCTCCTTCCGGCTCATTTCTCTCACTTACTGCACACTGAGACTAGTCACGACTGACCCCGCCGTGCTGCATACCTTTGGCATGCTGGCCTCCCAGCTGACAGCTGGGATACTGGAATGAGAGGCACCGCCTGAGTTTTGCCCTATGTGCCTTTGGCAGTACCCAAGCAATCATACGCATCATGTGGTGCACGGGATAAACAGCTGTCGATGCTGCGGTCATGCTCCAGGTCCCACATAGGTCCCTCTCATGTGGCATGAGGCCCCAGCCCAACCTCATCGTCTCTAAAGAGCGACCGAGCAGTAAGCTATACAGGGACATGCACCGGGGTGGTTCTGTTGTTGCTGATCCCCATTACCTGAATACACAGCGTGGTTATTACCTTTGCCTCAACTGCCCTCTAAATGATTGTGGCTCAAGTCTTTTTAGAGCCTTTTACAAAAGGTGACACAACCAATACGACAATACATCCCACCATCAATTTCAGAGGACAAACCTTGGACTTTGCAAATAATTAAGCGTGTGGAAGTGCTACAGAATACCAATACGAAGGTTCAGTATCAAGGAGAGAGAAAGGGCTTTGGTTTTAAATTTCAAAACCTTTCTTTCTGCGGTGTCACGAACCCCCAAGCCATCACAGCACTGAGCAAACAAACAAGAACTAGCCAGGAAAACGGACCAAAGCATTTCGGTCAGCAAAGAAAAACCGAGCAAGATCCTAACATGCTAAAAACGTATTCAAAACCCAAACAGTTTTTTTAATCATCGTGTCAGGTGCTGCTAGTAAGCCAAAAGGCTGTTTTCTCAATATCCAGGGGAAGCTCAAATTCAAAATCAAATCAGGGAAGCTTAATAAACAAGATGCTTAATAGACAAAACCAAGCTTAATAAACAAGATGCTCAGATTCAGAAACTCATTCCCATGAGGAATAGCCATGTGCTCCTCTCCGTTGGTTCTTACATGCAAGGCCGCCATCCTTCGGCTCAGTGCCAACTTATGTCCTCTTCCCAGAAACTGCATCACGCAGCCAGCTCGTAAGGAAGACAGCTCAAATGGGCTATAAGTTGTGCTTGTGGACAAAAACATGCTCCAGGAATTTCTAAGCAATTACACCTTCTGGATCAAAAGTAAATCGCTAAATTTATCTCAACACCAATTGTGCTGCTTTATTAGCCGCCTGCCTGCCATCCTTGTCTTCACAACAAGATCCTGGGGCAAGTTCGCTTCAGCAAAAGACCAAAGGTGTGAGGGACATTGGTGGATGCAGGAGACTCCAGTTACAGGAGTAGCTGGGAGATTTGACTGGGGTAACCAAATTAGTCAACTACCCCCAAAATTTTAAAATGGAATCTGAAGAAATTTTGGCCAATGGTCTCCTATTACAAAAAACCATGTAGAAACCTTAATTCCCCTCCAGGGCAGTTGAGATAGTGTCTAATGCCCTACCAACAAACTCCTCCCAACTGCCCCTATGCCATAAATCACATGGGCATTGGGATAACTACCTGGGAATATAATCAAGGGATGAGCTGATCCTACTCACCTTTGTATCCAGTGAAGGTGGAGTTGTACAGACAAGGCATAAATCACTTCCCCACCAATTCTGTCTGGGTGAGAAGATCACAGAGCACTGATGTTAATCAGCTGGGAGTCAAGGCCCTGCTTATTTAAACCTGACCAAAGGATCAAGGGACCACTATACATCTGGGTTCTGAGTCTCCACAGCAGAGGACTGCTTGATTCATGGCTGAGAGAAACAGATGCTTTCACCATTTACCCCCCCCTCTTAATTATTCCTGACCTTTTTTTCTTGCAGAAACCAAAAACTTTCCTCCAAGGAGCAGAGTACCTCCCCGTACTCATTATCCTGATGTCCTCAGGAACCAGACACAGCACATGTCATTAGGAGGTATTACCTTAATGAGGCACTTCTAATGAGTTTGATGGTGGCATGAACTGAAGCATCAGTACATGATGGTATTAGGAGGGATCTTTGTAGTAAGAGTGCCATGGTAGCTAAATACACTTAAAAGGGTATTATCTAAAGAACACCATCTCCATTGCAAGCTGTTTAACTGTAGCATATTTAATTAATAAGAGGGCTGAAACAAGACTTGCAAATGGAGTAACGTATACAGATATTCACACCACATTCCAGCTTTTGAGAACCAGGTATTTCAGCACATCCATTATCATGATGTTCATCAATCTGCTTGCCAGCCAGGTGCGTATTTTCAAGCACATTTTTAAAAAATCTATTTGATCATTAAACACACATTGAGGATTCCAAAGGCAGAGAGTTTTTAGAGCAAAATTCACACTTGCCATGCACACCTGCATTAAAAGTGACAATGTCTAGCACCTTGTATCCTTGTTTTCAAAAGTTCTGAATAATTATTGACTGAACCTGACCACGAGGAAGATTGTAACCACTTCCCCAAAGGCAGCAGCCTCTAGAGTGGAGCGCAGCCGCTAGTGAGCAGTGCACAGAAGAACCTCAGAATGCTTGGAGACAGGAA
>NW_005842608.1:441329-494903 GCF_000455745.1 Alligator sinensis
GTGAGGCATGGGATTCAGCTAGGCAGAAATTACTTAAGCTGAAGGTTGGCCAAGGGACTGAGGTTACCACTCCTCCTCTCCTAAGTGCCAGGAGATCTTTACGGACCACTGCGGGGAAAAGGCTGGAATTAGTTTCACCTGGATGCTGGTGTCATGCAAGTGGAGAAAAACCCCAAAACAACACTGTAGGGTATTTGGATTTGAGAAAACGTTCTGTTTTTTTGCCAGTTTATCTTGTAAGTAAATAAGCATGAAGAGGTGGATTTTCAACCATGTGGCTAAAATGCCAAATTATACAAAGCTGAAACTGCATGTTTCAGGGAACGCATATATACAGTCAGCCCATCCATTTGTACGAGAGCTTTATAAAAGCAGCCGTATATGCCCATGTTTAGGAGCTATGGAAGCCAGTTTTACGTGGACTCGATTTGGTACTAAATACTAACAACTGGGATAGAGGACAGGAGAGAAGGTGACCACAGCAACACGATGTGTTTAGGACAGGAAGTGGAGGAGCACGCCTCACTCAACTGAAAAAGCTGGTTTCTGTTTAGAGATGGAAAACCAATGCCCTGATCAATCCAGACGGGCAGACCGAGCATAAAGTCACCTCGGGGTTTTAATCCTGGCTCTGAGGCCTTTGCCTCTGCTGCACTTCCACTTACTGGTCTGTAAAAGGAGGATGCCACTTACTGTGGAAAGGTGGAAGGCAGGTTGGTTTCTTGGCAGCACAAAGCCTTCAATAACTACTGAGGATCATTGGTGTGGGCTTTCCCCTCCTCTATACTGGGCTAACATTTAAAGATAAGGCTACTTTGAGAATCCTTTTCTCTCACCATTTTTGACTCCATCTCTAGGACGAGACAGACTGAAAGACAGTTACTAGCTACCCCTCTGAACCATCGTACCTCACATGCTACAACCTTCACACCAGTAAAGTGCGAATTGCTTTGCTTCTGTAGACAGACACAGCACAGCCTTACAATTCAGCGCGAGGCGACTCTGCAGGAAGCATATTACCAAACCATGTACATATTGAGTTCTTCCCAGAAGATCTTGTGCAGATAGGAGTCAGGCGAGTCGGCTGGCAGAGGGATATGCTGAGAGGTACAGCAGTTTGCTGGTACTCTCTAATATCAATACACGTTATATAAGTAACCTTCTGTTCCAACCTTCAGCTCCGCTTGGTGGTTTTGAGGAGCAGATAGGCTGGTGGTCATTTCCAGAACAATGAAACCTGGTCTCTGTCTTGTATAACAGCTCAAAGAAAATTATCCATGTCACGGTAATAGCAGCACACGAGGCTCGAAAAGCATCTGTCAGACCTGTAGAATTACAACCACGTTTCCAGTGACATTAGTGAAAGATGAACACACAGCCGTCAGTATAACTGAAGCCAGAAAGTTATTCTGCCTG
Source organism: Alligator sinensis (assembly GCF_000455745.1). Taxonomy (NCBI): domain Eukaryota; kingdom Metazoa; phylum Chordata; order Crocodylia; family Alligatoridae; genus Alligator; species Alligator sinensis. Next base: position 442,746 of record NW_005842608.1, read on the forward strand.
GACTCGCTGCTCATGAGGTCAGGCATCTAGCACTGGGCTGAAGTGAGCCAGAAGAAAGTTCCAGTATCTTCCAGGCTCGACTGGGGCCAAGAGACTGTCACAGCCTCACAGCTTTAACTAACCCAGCTTTGTAGGGTTGGTGAAACAGAACTGATCTCCACATGTGCTGGACAGAAAGCAGCGAGCTGGGTACCACGTGAGAGGCACCATGAGCCTGGGCTGGTGTTTAAGTGCTCACCTGAAATCTGACTTGGAAACACTGCCTTGTGGGTGGTGTGAAGCTGTGCAACAAAGACGCTTCATCCCCTTATGGAGCAGGAAGGTGCCTTGCAATGCTGACCTAGGGCCCTGGGTGTCAGTTGTAGTTCAGGTCTCAGAACAACCCTTTGTCTCTGGGCCTCTTGATCTGCTGCAGCAGAGATCAATCCAACTTGGTAACTCTGGCATTGCATCTTCCCTGAGGTTTGGCATTGCCTTGACCCAGTGCCACAGCACCTGAGCACCCCCTATCCACGCTCAATACCCCTGTGAAGCAGGGAAAGACCTGTGAAGCAGTGAAAGAGTATTCCCAGCTACAGCTCAGAGAAACGAAAGCCTAAACACCATGCCCAGGCTCTCGCAAGGAAAGCATGGCCAAGCAGGGACCCAAGCTGCTCTGGGTTAGGCTACTGTCCTGACCTCCTGCTCTCCTTGTCAGCATTCCTTGCAGCAGCATGATGTTCGGGCAGGAGTCCCACCACCGGGCACAAAGCCATGCCAAGTTTCCCCATTGAGATGGGCAAAACACCACAAACCCAAACGATCCACTTACAAACCCCAACAAGAGCTCTGGAGGGAGAACGCTCTGGTCCTTGCTGCACATTTATTGCAATTACTGCCGAGGAGTTGACAGCACACGATTGATTCATTATTAGTCATGTTTGGATTTGCCCAGTTCTTAGACTTCACAGGTATAAACAGTGTGTGTTCACAGAAGAGATACAGCCCCGTGCTCCAACTGATTTGTCAATAACTTTGCATCATGATGGGGGAGTTTCGCCATTGACCTAACAGGACGGGACCAGACAATCCCACCCCACAGATATCCCCAGCTGCATGGAAGAGAAACAACAGTGGGCTGCTTTATCTTTCCCCGCAGCCCTCTGCACCCAAGCCAGGCTGTGTTAGCAGGGCTGGGAGAGTCACCGACTCCCAGAAGCAAAAGCCCTCACTTCTCTGCTCTCAGGTAACAGCCGAGGCTGGAAACTCAATGCAGTGCGGGCACCAGCTTTCATTTCGCACCTGGTCCTCCCAGCCCTGGTGCAGAACACACACAAGTCAAGCAAGCAGCCTGCTCCCTGGACTGAGGCAGGTGGGGTATTGCTGACTGACTGAAACAATGCTCCAGGCAGCCCATTATGAATGATTACCAGCCTAGGTGCAAAACCTCCTCCTTCCCCCACTCCAATGCAGTGAAGGCAGCCAGGAGACTCTACTCACACATAGACACCCGCCCCAGGCAAACATCAGCTTTGAATTTTGCCGGGAGACAATACGATGGATTTCCCCCTTTCATCTTGCTGAAGGTTAGGTGGGGACACCCACCTTTTCTGCCCACACTGAATGCTCTGGTCCCTGGAGGCTTCAGTGACAATGAAGGCAAAGAGCATGAACAGGCTCCATCTTTGCACCCCTCTCCCCTGAGAGAGCAGGCTTTTTGGGGGCGCAGGGGTCCCAACAGAACTGGTAGATCTGCAGCTCTAAGGGGTTTTGGCACATTAAAAGTCAGGAACAGAGTCATCTGGATCCAGAAAGGAAAAGTCTTTGGGTCATAAAAAGAATCCGAGTTAAACGTTTCCTAATTAGAAATTAGGGCTGAGCGAGTGACACGTGTATGTGCCAGAAGATGAGATTGTCCTGAGCAACCCTTGCTACGCACCAGGCCACAGCAGGGGCCAGCTTCCACCCGGCAGGTTCTCTCCATGCTGCCTCCTATCTTCTCCATCTGCAAAGGGAAGGAACATGGGGTCCCATGAGGACAACGGTGGTACCACGGAGAGCGCAGGCCTGCAGGCTGTATCAGGGCTGAAAGGCAAGCCTGGCAAAAAGGTGGGTGGTGGAGAACTCCAGCAAACAGCCAGCAGAGGAGCCTGGGAGCTCAGGGACCACCACAATGCAGAGCCAAGCTGGGCAGAATCAGCTGAAAACTCAGGTCTATCCAGACTGTAAGCAAGGTCTGTTTTCTGGATGTACGTATACTGTGCGGGGCCCTAATCTCAGCTGGGTCTGCTCAGTGCTGCCATCCGGTGACAATAATGAAGCACAGTTCATTTAGTGAGGCAAAAGGCTGCATTGACACTCGTGTTGTGTGGACATGGGGGGGCTGGGAAGTGTTGGTTTTGGAGGGGCTGATACTCACATCCTTAGACACTTGTCTTTCCCCCCGCTTGCCACCCTCTGTCCATCAGGGCTCCAGTCCACTGCAAACACCTAGCAATGCAAGAGATCTGGGTTATTGCCATAGTCAAAGGAGAGCGGATGTTCCCCCTACCGCCAGCCTTGTGGTCATGGCAAAGGAGCTTAGCCTCTGCCTTCTCTAGAGAGTGGGCACGTCCCAGGCCCTCCACGATGGGCAGACCTACCTCGTCGGCATGGCCGGGAAGGTCGATGGCCAGCTTCTTCACTTTGGCATCCCACACCTTGAGGGTGCTGTCGCTGCTCCCGCTCACCAGCAGGCGGCTGTCCGCTGACCAGGCAATCTGGTACACAGCTGAGACATGGCCCCTCAGCGAGGTGAGATACCTGCGGCGGGAAGGGTTGGGGGGGTGAGGATGGGTAGTCAAGCACACAGGCCTCATCCCAAATGGTGTACCTCTCTGCGGGCACACATTGTACTAACACACGCCCATTAGACGGGTGATACATGGCTCACCCATGGTTGTACCAAGGCCAACAGGCTCCAAACTGCCTAGCACTTCTCCCACTGATGGGCTTAACTCCACCCATGCCCCTCCCCAGCTGGTAAGATAGTTCATTAGCCTCTTCTCAACTGTGTACAGGTGCCATTGCGGCCACTCTCTAGTATGCAGCCAGGGACTGAAGAGATACTAAATCCTCCCCTATTGTTCCTTCAAGACCTATCAGAGATGCTCTTCCAGCTACTAGGCAGCCCAGTCTCAGCTGCAGGCACCATAATGGCCGCTATCCCATATAACCACTCATGCTATGCAGAGGAATAACCGACCCTGGAATATCATTTGTACTGCAGGAGTACTGAGGGACCCCAAATAATGTTGCCATCGTACCAGGTGCCACACAGACACAGAACGAAGGAGCAGCCACTCCCCAAAGAGCGCAATCTCCACATGATGCTAGGCGAGCTAGATTGGGGGTGTCTGGGCTCCAGGGCTCCACCTGCAGCCAGGCAGGGTGGAGGAGGAGCAGCCAAGCCTTCATCATTCTGCAAATGCAGGAGCCAAGCATGCTGGGTGCGCCCAACCAACACCCCAGTCTGCAACTGGGGCATCTAGAGCTTCACCTGCAGCACCGGGGGCTGGGCACCTTGGCACTGAACCAGTAGGACGGCACCTGGGTGTGGGGCACTGGCACTAATGTTGTGGAGCTATGCAGCAGCTTAAGAACAAGGCCTACAGCACAGGATGAATTGGAGCCAGGGGAATTAAGGGACTTGCCCAAGGACACAGGGAGTCTGTGGCAGAGCAGTGCGCCAGGCTAAGGAGGAGGCTGACTACTCGGCTGAGTCCGTGCTGTGTTCCCTCCCGTGTGTAACCTGCATGTTGCAACGTGGCCTGACAAGCAAGCTTCATGCCTCTGGAGGAGGAACCTACTTTCCCGTCCTGCCTTCCCAGAGCTTGATGGACTTGTCAAAGGAAGCGCTAGCTATGACCCGCGTGTCTGGAGAGAAGAGGACTTGGTTGATCAAGGCCTGGTGGCCCGTCATTCTCTCCAGCGGCTTCTTGTCCTCTGCTGGGCTCCACAGAAACAGCGTGAAGTCGTCTGACCCTGAGACCAACCTCTCTGGTCCCTGACCCTGCAGCAAGCAAACGAAATGCCTCAGCACCACACCGTGGTACACAGGCTGTGCCCTCAGAGCGTGAAGCTCACCCGACCCCTGGGGGGAAAAGCAGGCAGGAGGGAGCCAGCCCCAGCCTGTTCTTTCTGTGCTGGTCGGTACCAACATTACAGAGCAAGGCACAGGGGGTTTTCCTGCTGCAGACTTACCCTGACTTGGTCATACCTGGCTTGTGCCTTCTGTTTCAGCTCCATCACTGTGAGCACAAGCAGAGAAGGGGCATTAGACACGGGATGGCAAACAGGAGCACAACAGAGCTGGACTTTTGGGCTGTATGGATGGAGTCTACTCCCTCGGGGTGTTACCCAGGAAGGATGCCAAAGGGGACAAATCTGGGGGCACGAACTCGCCTCCTCTCAGACCTCCAACAGCATGTGTGCAGGCCTCCAGTTCTGCAGAGCATGAGGCTCTCAGAGAAGGGAAAGCCACTACTAATGATTTCAGAGGAGCAGGGAGGGGACTGGGACCACTCGGGTGGACTTTGGGCACTGGTAGCCATGAGGAAAGTGCCCTGGCCCACCCCCTCACCCACCCCAGCCTGCCACCAGGCAAATGCGCTTACAGGAGCCGCTCATATCCTGTGGGTTAACAGAGGCCTGGGCAGGCTCAAAGGCGCCTGTGCGGAGGACGTAGTCGGTGCTCAGAGCCATGGTGTTCACCCAGTGTGCGTGGCCCTGCAAGGTGCGGCACAGAACCCCCTGAAAGCAAAGTGATCCCACGGGCTCAGAGGGGGATGAATGCAGGAGCTCCCTGCCCCCTCTTCCATCAGCCCTGGCAGGGCCTCATCAGGCCACGAAACCTCCAGGCCCACAACGACCCCCCATACCTCAGCTTCTCCAACCCTCCCACACCATTGTGAAGCGATCCACACAGCTCCTCAGCCTGGCCAGACAGGGCACTGCTCGGCACACTTACATCCTGGCCTCTCCAGACCTTGATGGTTCTGTCCTGCGAAGAGGAGTAGAGCAGCCCGTCTCCGCCCCACTTCACACACGTGACCGACTGCGTGTGCCCAGTGAGGATCTTGTCGCACCGGCCCCCGAGGGTGTCCCAGATCCGGACGCTGCCGTCCTTGGAGGCACTGGCCAGGTAGCGGCATTCTGGATTTCTGGGGAGGGGAGGAGACAAAGCACGGTGCTGGAGGGCCCCCTGCAAAGGCTCTCTCTAAGGACGCGAGATCTTCAGCTGAGGAGAAGGCTGGGTGAGTGCTCAGATGAGAGACCCAGAGAGCAACTTCTTTAGGGGAGCTCCCAGGCAGTTTGTAGCCTGTGCCCTTCCCAGATGTTTGCAGCAGCCTCTCTGGTGAGGCGTAAGATCCCAGTAGCTCCACCCAGCTGGGCTTTGGGCACCACTGCAAGCCCTCCTGCCTACTGACACAGAAATGCCAACCTCCCACTGCTTCCCACATCAGCTGGGCACGGGACTTCTCCCTTTCTTAAGCAGCGGGCAGTCATTACATGTCAGTTTGTGGTGTAATGTGTTCTGGCCACGTGTCGCAGGATGCTCTGCTAATGCCTCTGCCCAGTCAGGTTCCAGAAGCACAAGGCGCTCAAGGCTACGCTTGGGGAGTAGGCCCGTGCACCTCACAAGCCAGACGTACGGACAGTCTCGGGCTCCGTTCCAATCACCCCCCAGAAAAGCCCAGCTCAGTGGCCATCGAGTTGGGAGGGCAAATTCAACAGGAACTCAGCAACACATCGCAAATTGCTCATGGCTCCTTTAGCTTTGCAAAGGGCACTGGGCAGGGAGCCAGGCATCAAGTCTGCCCCCCCCCTGTAACGTACAAGCACCAAGGCAGGCTTTGGGCTGGGCAAGGAAGGACTCCTGTGTGCCTGAGGTGCACGAGTGGGACTTGGCCAATCCCTGCAGCACTGCTGTGCTTTGAGCAGTGCAAACCATTGCTCTTCTTAAGGAGAGTAACTTCTTTGGGCCAGGGGTCAGGCAGGCACATGGGGGAGTAGGCAGAAGGGGGCATGGCCAGAGAAAGAGAGACAGAGGAAGAGAGACTGGGCTCCTAAGGTACAGCTTGAACTAGATGGTGGACGAGCAGCTGGCATCGCAGGGCCCACCTGGGAGGCACAGCCTGCAACATGGCTGCAGCTCACTTGGATCAGGGAGCGGAAGAGCAAAGCCTGGAACCAAGGGCAGGGCCCTTCCACAGCGACAGGAGCAGAGCAGGGACAAGCCCAGGCGGCTGCAGACCCGAGAGAACCATTTCTTCTCTTCCTGCCCCCACCACTCAGTTTCCTTTAATCCAGTTAGTTGTTTGCGAGCAGCTGAAGCTTCCCCCGGGATTTCTGCTGGCAGGGCTCTGCTCCAGGGCATTTCTATCATGCCTTGGACTATCATCTGCACCTCCTGGCAGAGCTGCACCAAGTCCACATATAAAGAATTGCATGATAAACGAACCGGATGGCTGAGGCAGCTGGGGGAGCAGGAGGGCCCCGAGGGAGCTCTCAGCACCAGCAGGACCACATCAGCATGCAGACAGTAGTCTTCCCCCTCCCCTTCCCTACTCTGCGCTGGGGTTGGGCACAACTGGACTGGGGGGACAACTCAGGGAGACAAGCCCAGCCTCAGCCCTCCAAACCCCTTCATGTGGGGAAGCTGCAACAGGGAGGCAGGAAGGCCCGAGTTCAAATCCCTGCTCCCAGCCTTTGTAAAGATGTTTGCTGCTACCAGGTGGTAATTGGAGCTCCCTGGCATATTTTAGTCCTAAGTCTTCATCATGCAGCACAAGAAACAGGCCCCCCAGCATGCCTGGCAGAGCCAGGACTCCAACCCAGGTCTCTCACCTCCAGCCTAGTGTCCAGCCCACTGCCCACACCTCTCCTGTCCCCCAGCACTACTTGCTTTTCTGCGTCTCTTTTCCTACACGCTTGCTCTGTTCCCAGCCAAGGCACTGCGGAGAGCCATGGCAGAAGCGTGTCCTCTCTTGATCAGCAAAGCCAGGAGCCACGGCTGGAAGGTTACTTACATGTGGAGTGGCTCCCAGCACAGCCACGTGATCCACTTGGAGTGCCCCGTCAGTGCTCGGCCGATCTGATTCCCCGTGGCCGGGTCCCAGAGGAGTATCTGGAGAGCAGAGCATGCAAGGCCATCGGGTCACCAACCACAGGCACCGTGGCACAGAAGCAGTTTCACCCCCCAGCCCAGAGGGACGACAGCTGATAACAGGGGAAGGCACCAAAGGACTACTCCCAATCCCTGCAGCAGCGAGCGGATGCCTTAAGGCAGAAGAGCCAATGGTAGCAGAAGACTAAATGCAGCAATCAAATTGCACAGCAAGCGGCTGCTGTGCGAGGCCGTGTTTACAGCGTGCTGGAAAGGCCGGTTCTTGGACCGTGCAGGTGGGATGTCTCCTGCTCTGTGGTGGGTCATTTCCCCCTGACCCCGCTCTTGGAACAAGCACTTGACTGAGCAGAGAACTGACACGCACCTGCCCGTTCTTGCACCCCGAGGCCAGCTTCTTGCCATCAGGAGCCCAGGCGATGCTGAGGACCCAGTGCCTGTGACCTGAAGGGGAGAGCGCAGCAGTGAGGGGAAGGCTCTGGCCTGCAGGCAGCAGTCACCTGCAAGGGCTGGGTGAGGGCAGGGGGCATTCTCTGCACCTGCCCCAGCCAGGCTGCCTGGGCTCACGTCCATGCCCTGCTCCAGGACAGAGTGAGCCTGTCGGGAGTGTTTTCCAGCACAGGTGGGCAGGGGAACCACCGCTGAACACTGCTTGGGGCGCAAGGCAGGCTCCTCGTGCCGTGGGGGTGCCGTCACCAAGCCCCGAGTCTGCTCCAAGCCCTGGATTCAAAGCCAGGGGAAAGGAGGCTGCTTCGAGGACCTCCTCAAACCCTGCTCTGGATCCCCCTCGTGCCTAGGGCCACCCCACAGCCTCCCTCCTGCTGCACTGGCCTTTGGCTGTGAACTGCGGCGTCTCTGTGCTCAGGTCCCAGAAGCGGACGGTGGTGTCGCCAGAGCCGCTCGCCAGGTACCTGCAACAGCGACACGCAGCCCGTGTGGGCTCAGGGCGGCACGTGGGATGGGGCTGCTTCCTGGCGCCTCCCCAGGCCAGGCGCTTTCTTCCTTTCCCCTTGCCAGCCGGCCCAGCAACGGGCCCCGGCAATCCTGCCCCGCTGCCTCTTACTTTGCGGTAGGGCTGAAGGCCACGGAGATGACAGCTTCCGTGTGCCCCTCCAGGGAACTGGTGCAGCGCGTCACGGCTCGCACCCGGAACACGGCCTGGGGCTGGTAGACGATGTCGAGGACTCGCTCCGTCTCCACCACCTGCCCCGCCAGCGTCTGCTCCAGCGACGCGACGATTTCAGCATTCTGGACGTAGAAGGCCAAAGGCAGTGGCTCCTCCTGGAAGACAAGAGATGGGGGCAATTTCTACCAGGCTGGCTCGCCCCCACCGGCGGGTGCATCCGGGCAGTGGGGGGGGAATCTGTCCAGGTAGAGAAGTCACAGATCCAGGTGCCCCCTGTGCCCGTCCCCTGGTGCTGGGTGAAAGCAGCGGTTGTGTTGCCCCCACGCTGGCACAGACCTCCTGGAGCAGAGCATTGCAGAGCAGCTGCAGCTTGTCGGGCGTGATGTCCACGGGGGCGTCGAAGGGGCAGCCCAAGGCCTCGCCGGCCTCATCCTTGAACTGGATCAGCCGCCGCTCCACGTCTTCCTGCATGGCTGGCAGTCGGAGTCGGCCCCGAGCCGGGCAGCTCCGCAGCGCCGCCGCACTCCGCACGTGTGTACGCGCGGCGCGGCGCGGCGCGCACCGATGAGCTCACGCCGGCGTCTCGCGATGCACGCGGCTGGGACGTCCCGGCGGTAAGGGCAACCGGGGAGGGGGGGCCTTAAAGGGCCCCCCCGGGATATCCGTGCAGCGAGGGATTGCAAACCGGCCGGCGCGGTCCGGTGCCAGCGGTCCCTGCAAGGCAGCACGGCCACGGCCACCCCCTCCCCCCGCTCTATATCTATGTTTATACCATTTACATATTTATAAAGGTCGTGTCTAGACCCGAATCACTATATTGGGTGATTTGGGCCCAAATCCTACATACCGATATATTGGTATCAACATACTAAGCTATATCAAGATCGTATCTATATAGGTCAGTCATATCTATGAGATCCATATATCTTCGAGATGGATATATACACACACCTCTCACATGCCCATATACGGACACGTGCATATGGACATGTTCATATGTAGACACATGCATATGGACATGTGCGAGGTGTGTATATATATCGATCCATCTCACATATATATATGAGAAATATATAGATCTCATAGATATATCTATCTATAGATATGATACTGATGTAGGTATCTCATATACAAGAGATTGATATATTGATATGTATGATTTGGGCCCAAATGACCCAATATACATCCAGATATGGACACGTCCAGACATGGACATGTCTCTCTCATATAGACACGTATCTCTCTCTCATATAGATACATATATAACTATAAGCATACATAAATATAAATGTTGCGTCTGGGCCCAGATCAATTCCCAATTCCATCAACCGAGCAGAGCTCAGTTGTTCAAACCCATGTGGTGCTACCATTGGCAAGGATCTCGTCCCCCAGACTCTCCAGCCTGGGGCTTCAGATGCTCCCAAATCCATGGCAGACACCCCACATACAGGCCCAAGCCTTTAGCATAGCATACAACAAAAATGCTTACCAAGAAGTCACTTCTGTCCACGTCTTCCTTCCATTGCAATCTCACATCAAAGGAAGCCGTGTCAGGAACGAGAACAGGGAGATCAGCATTTACTAGCATATTGATATATGTTTTTTATTAAACAAGAGCAAGCATCCAAAAAGGAAGCAAGTAACAAAGCCCAGAGACTGGCCTGTTGTGCGCACAGCTCTGCTGTGTTCCTGGATCACAGACAGAAAGCCACTGGTGTAGATGTCTCATGCTTATGGCTCATCTACACTAGCCAAGAAGGTGCATGAACTAGACTGGACAGTCCCCATTACCTAGCACCAATTAAAACAGGACTGAAGACAAGGTTCCTTGGGGTTGCAGCTCCCGTAGGGAAGCCCAGGGCTCAGATCTGACACTGCTGACGGGGACGGTGCTATCATTCTGCTTCAGAGTTAACGCCCCCCTGTTAAAATGGAGGAGCTCACACCTGAGCTACTCCAAACTGATTCAAGACTCAGGGATCCTCCAGCATGGTAGGTGCTCCCCCCCATTTTTAAGGATTTCTTCAGAGTTCAGTTCTAAGGCACACGTCGATACCAAGAAATAACTTCCAGCGTTGCACCTCCACTGCAAAGACCACAAAGGGGCTCCACAGGATTTAAGTTAACAGCCTGTCAAAGACGCCCTTCCAAACTAAGCAGGCTTGCTGCGAATGAGGGTTAATTTGTACCAAGGGATAGGGGAAGTTAAAGAGCAAGTATTGCCATTGGACTACATTGACAAAATAGGCCTCTTGCTCCTTAACCCCATGTGTGCGAGGCAGCAATGCTGTGAGGAGCAACACACCAGCAAAGGAGAGACAGCAGCACCCAGGCAGGTTCAGATTACACATCTCCCACTTTATTTAGGTTTCATCATAGCGTCAGTAGTGGCACATTCTAAACGTGTACAATAAAAACAAGTCCCGAGCATGGTTTTCAGAGCAGTCATCACCTTCCTTGCATAAGAAGCACTGATCCGCTGGGCAGCAAAACCAAGTCATTGGGGAGCAGCAATCCACCTGCAGCACAGGGACATTCATTCACCAAAAAGATGGAAGTGGGCTGGAGGCAGTCAATAGCTTCTCTTTCCAGCAGTCACAGCTAGATGCTGCGACGTTAGAAACCAGCAGGTTCAGCGAGTGTTGTGGAGGTGGAGACAAGAATCAAAATGCACGTAGACCCAGAACAAGGAAACATCTGGTGCTTACTTGCCACGGCCAACCTAATGCTTTCCCCAACTGCTGGAGCTGAAGTAGCTTAGACAGGAATAGTCATATTACCTATAAGCATTTGTTTAATTCACAGTCTAGACAACGGCACTGGCTAGGGGTTACCAGTGCCCAGAGCTTTAGGTTATGAGGACGATGAGACTTGCTCGAGGTTATTCAGGACTCGTGGGCAATTATGACAGAGTGCTGCCACTCACCTTCCTACAGTTTTCAAGTTTCTCTTGCTATACAGGAATGACCGTGCTTTCATTCATCTTGCCCAGCAGCTATAGCACCGAGGAAGGTGTGCGTTACCAGGATCCACGTAGCTTGAGTCAGCCACTATTAAATTGGCTTGACGTGAGCCATACAGAGGGTTGCACCAAAATACATTTAGTAAAACCAGTGCCATTTCTGTGCACAGAACAAGAGCCTTCATATTTCCACGTTTATCTTCCTCGGTGTCTTTAGTTAAGACTGCCAGGCCCAAGCAGTTGAGATTCCTCCCCAGTGCAGTGAAACCTTGGGAGGATTCTGTTGCAGCTATTTAGCAGGGACAGAAAGCACAACGTTATGAGCCTGGCCTCTTCTACTCTGATCTACCACCAAGATTTGGAAGCTTTTCTTCTTTCCTGCCCATCTTCTTTAGGATCCCACACTTGCAACAACTTACATTTAGAAGCCTCAGAAGTTGGACAGGCAAGGAAAGCTCTCTCAGTTACTTGTGACAACGTGCAAGGCTCCTCACTATTTTTCCTGTCACCTCAGTATTTCAGGGGAGTAAAAGAGAATCACTGCTTTATCCTGTGCACTCGAGTAGCTGTACCCAAGCAGGGGCAGCAGGTAGTTGAACCTTCATCAGCTTAGTGCTGTTTCCCAAACAGATGTTCTTTGGAATGCTTCGCTCGTTTGCTGGAACAATACCCGTCTGCCGAGAGCTGGGTGTCCCTAGCAATGTTGCAATTCAGACTTCCAATGACACACGTTATCAGTAGGATGCTTTGGCACCGTAACGGAAAAAACTATATACTGCACTGAGAATCTAGAGAGACCCTCTCCCCTGCTACAGCAATGCAGGTAAGCATTTACAACTGGAAGACTAATGATCAAATCTTAGATTGCACAAGCCCTGATCCATATCAGTTACCTGGATTTTCAAAACTGATGCGTAGCAGATTTCTCAATGTGAGTATAGCTGCATTTTGAGCAGTCAGTGGTCAAGCAAACCAGTTATCAGCACAAGGACCATCAACAGGCCTGCCTGTCTACTGATGTGCTTTTTCCTTTAAAAAACAAAACAAAACAAAAAAAAACCCCAAAAGACTTTCTTTTATGAAAAACAACAGCTTTGATTTTACACCAATATGCATAGTTTCCACCTGAAAAAATTTAAAATATGCAAGATATACATATATCTTGTATATACAAGGATAACATCTGACCAGCTTTACTAGCCAAGGACTACTCGGGGATTTCCCCCCCCACCACCCAGCCCCGTGAAAAGAGATGACCCATGTTTAAAAGATACATAGGAAAAATCAAATTCCATCAAAACAGAAAATTGACACAAATTTTAATATTTATATATATATCTTTAAATCAAAACACAATTAAATATAGTATGTTTTAAGTACATGAATACTGGGGCATGAAAGAAATAAGAGGAGGTACATAGTACCAAAAAACCTATACACAGCCTTTTTGCTTCTTATAGACAATACCAGGTGCCCCTATACAATCAAATATTGCAACAGAATAACAATTTCTAGTCAATCAAGGCAGTCTGAGAATTGGAGATGATTGAGAATTCTTATCCGGCGATTTTTATTTTTTTTTGCACAAGGCTCGAGAAAAAGCAAATCGGAAGAATAAAATGAAACCCCCAAACAGAAATGTTTTACAATAAAAAGACAGTGATAACGTAACGGAGTGACACCTCGAGTGCTTCGTATGCTCTGCAGAATCGACTCACTGGAGATCAGAAGAACAGAAGTGCAGGGACAGGGTGAAAGGCTGTCCAAATGGCAAACAAATGAAAGGCTATACAAATGGCAAACGCTGAAAATAACCACAGGGATGGGGATCAGAGGAAAGAAAGAGGCCAAGTGTCATGAAACAACAAGCCCTTAAAAACAAACGTCTGGGAATAGATACTATACTGGTTTGAGGAGAGCAGGCTATGGAGAATGGCAACAACGCATGAGAGCAATTCTTTTTTCTACTTGTAGGATGGAACAGTAAGACAACGCAAGTCTGCTGGGCAGAGTCTCTTCAGTGCAGCGTGCTGGACTCAGAGCAATGAATCAGAGCTGGAGAGGTGAAAGACTGGACTGCAAGTCTTCCGTGTTTTAGAAGCAGGGGAATGTGCGTGTTCATGTAGGTGTAACAGCTCGGACACAGGCAGGATAAGCTACACCATCCAGTCTTCACTCCTGACCATTTTATGCCTGTCAAAACTGATGCAGGTATGAAGTAAAGTCCAGTTATCTTACAGGCAAACGCTCATCTAGTTCAAGTAAGGAAAAATAAACTCTTATAAGCTTTTAAGATCACTCAGTCTCTGCCGACGTGTTCAACATTTCAGGTTCACAGCTCCAGTGGGTGATGCGAGGGCAGCTACCCTGAGGCCTTTGCAGTTGTACGTTTTAAAAAAACAGAACAAAAAAGTTTAGTAGTAGAATGAGAACTACAGCAAAACTTATCCCCTCCCTGGTGTGGCTCATGTCCCGTTCCAGATAGCTTGCTTAAAATTCCTTCCGAGACAGGGTGAAGCTGACCAGTTTCTTAGCGATGGGTTCATGAACTGCCTCTTCATCTCTTTAAAAACCTTCATTATCGTGAATGCCACATGCACGAGGAAAACAAACGTTACTTTGCACTCTGTAGTAGAGACACAGGATTTGTCTCCTTTTTATCCTTCCTTTTAAATGAGGGAGAGATTAGCCGTCTTGGAGCAAACAGTGCTTTGTTTTCACTGGCTGTGTTAGAGAAGAATCCACTGGAAGGGAAAGTTTACTATATCTTCAAAAGCAGAAAGCCAGATTTCCTTGTTCTGGCTTTTCTAAAATCATAGCTGGAAAAGGAAACATAGGATTAAAGTTCATTCTAGACAGGACAGCTGAACACCACAGACCAAGCATGCAGTGGAAAGGTCACATTTGCAAATGTTGACACCAAATAGGTGGGGAAGTTTTTGATGAAGAAACTTCCAATGTATTGCAGCTGAACTGGTTTAACTGAGTGCAGGGTATCTGTAGCCACTCGCTAATTTTAAATGTTATTCTAAGTGACCTTTTCTTCTATTCAGATATGCCATAAACAGTTTAATTCCAAACTGTTAAGTGAACGTATTGTATAAATCACTCAAATATCACTGCCTCTGGAAGGCAGTCGCATGCTGAAGTAACAAATCTATGTTTGTGGCTTTTTTTTTTTTCTAGGAGTGCATACACTCCACCGTGATCTTTGGCTTTCAGAAGTTCTGACTGACAATGCCAGCCAAGAGATTAAAGAAAAATAGAGCATCAGTCAATAGCAACTGCCGCATCAAAATTGTTTTGCAACCTGGAAAATGCAAACAGTCTTGTACAGGAGCAGATGATCAGAAATGCTATTTAAAAGATAGCAAACACCTAATACATAACGGTAAATCAAAAGGAACTGAACTAGGCTTCCCAGTCTCTTCATAACACAGACGTAGCACAGTGATAAATTTGGCAAGAAACAGCTTCCAAGCTGTTAAACAAGTTTTATTGGTACATTAAGCAAGTGTTCTAGCATTCGTCAACTTGAAATAGCAAGGTTGAGACGGGCGAAGGCACTCCAATATTGATCCAGCAACAAAACAAGACAGCCCCTTTAATTAATAAGATTCTTTAGAGACTGTGAAGGTACCAGACTCCCGAGGAAAGCATGCAAAAGCTGCTTCTTCCTACTGTTTGGCTTAAGCCACACTGGGCAAATCAAGACAGCTGAGGTTCCCGTGCTCTTACTTTTGTAACTTTTTCCAACGGCTGGTCATGTTGTGCCTGCTGCATGACGTCATTGACTATCATCTTTGCTATCCTCCAAGCCATCTCTTCTTGGGCCTAGGGCAAAAGGTTTTCAGGGCAAGTAGCATGAAATAGTTGTGCTGAAGTCACCCAGGCCAAACCATAGCGTTAGACTAGCCGTACTTTAAAGCTCTCGAGAGAGAACCATTTACATATGCCATTTACTGAATGGGAGTAATTTTACCCTCTCTCAATCTCCGAGTCCGTGCCCTCCCTTTCTCCCCATCCTAGTTCCTCGGCTAGCATCAACAGGAATTAAGATAAACAGAGTTAGGTTATGAACTACTTCCTGGCAGCAACAGCAGCACTGCAATTCACTTTTGTAGGGAGCCACATCAGAACGTAGCAGGGAATTCAGCTTTTAACCTGGCTGCTGCAGTCACTTTACAGTGACACTACAGAACAATACCACCCAACAACCACCATCTATACAAAATGAATGCTGCTGCTCTGTCATCTATGAACCTGAGCTCCCCCCATCCCTTTTCAGCTTGTTTCCCTTAAGAGGTGGCCACGATGAGCAAACCCCAATCAGCAAACTTGGTATTTCCAATTACACTGCCAAAACCAAGAGGGAATGCCAAAATGTCACACCATTCAAGTGTGTGGGGCGGTGTGGGGGGAAATGCCCATTAGATTTCCTGAACTGGGCAGTCTGACCCAGGAAAGTGGATGGGCCAGACATTCCAGTTACAAGAACAATGCAGAGAGAAGAGTCAGGACTGAAGAAGTGGAATTTCCCAAATCCATAACCTGAACTGTAAATTCAGATTCTTCAAACAAACTGCTTGAAAATGAAGTCTACCTCATCTGTGTTTCCTTGCACCCATTTCTTCATTGCTTGTGAGAACATTGATCCTAGATGTTGAGAAAGAAAAAGCAAAATAAAACAACCAACCTCAGCCAGGCAGTTTTAACTGTCGTCCCTGAAAGAGCCCTGCTGCTTTTCTGAGCCAGTGGCTGGAAGACTCACTGCTGCTCATGCTGAGGCAGAGGGAGGTCGAGAGGGGGGGTGAGGAGGAACACCCTGGAGAGTATGTGGAGAACCTGGCTATAAGGGGAGCCAGGATGCTCCAGGCACAGAGCCAGGCCCATTCCTCTCTCCCAGCATCCAGTCAGAAGTGCAGAGGAGAAGGACTGCAGGACTAGGTAGGAAGCCTAGCCAGCAAAGCCTGCTATCATTTTAAGTTTATAGCCATAAGGGATTTCATTATCAGCTCGGCTCTTAACAGCTTTCCATTCCTTGTTAGATTTCATCCACCACCCACCTCTCCCCCAGACTGTCCGCCCTCCCCAGTGAGTTTAACTGGAGCAGGAAAACAGCATGCGTCTGAAGAAAGGCCAGATTTCCTGCCTTTGCAGAGGATGATCCCTTGAGCACCTCTCTATGGCTGCCAAAAGCAGCAGCTCTGATCCCAGCCACCTACAGAACCAAAGAAGAAGAAAAAAGCAAAACCTTTTGATTTCTTGACATCAGGCTCTGGTTCAGACTCTCTGATAAACTGTCCAAGGTCACTGACTCGCCCAAATGTCATTTTCCTGCAGTAAGGAGCAGCAGACAGAACTGGTAGGTTAGCCATAAAGTGCAATACAGAACATTACCCATTAGCAAAGCAAGGAGACGAGGCGGCAGGCTGATCCCGCTAATTTTGTGAGCTGGCAACGCTCAATACTCCACCTCGCTGGGAAGTGCTGAGGAGCCCCTGGCAGAATTACTACCCAGTGAGATCCACTTTGAAAGGAAAAAGACAGGTCCTTCAACTGGGGGTCCCAAAACCAGTGCACATACCACTTCTGGCTTTCAGGCCTCGTGACTGATACTCAACTGTCCTCCTCTCCTGGTTTAAACGAGCTGGGCTGGGCCTGTCCACTTCCCACCCCCAAAGGTCAATGCAGTGGCACTCAAGTGGGTAAGAGACCAAACTCCACTTGCACTATTCGAGGAAGAGGCCAGCTGACTTTGGGCAACACATCCAGTGTTCGGTTACCTTATGTGGCTGCCTAAAAAGTTTAACGTTTCTCCTCAACCCGATTCTACTGGAACGCGGCAGCGCTACAGCTATTTACACACACGCCTAACACAAGACACAACACGGATGGAACAGAGGTGAAGCAGGCTGGAAAGAATAAAGACAATGAACCTTACCCTGCATATGTTCGTTGATACAAAGTTTCTGGATCCAGACTTGCAGCATCTACAATTATTGCTTCATCAAAATTTTTCAGGATTTTAACATTAGCCTTTTTGACACTGGACTACAACAGAAATTCTAAATATTAGTGCCAAATGCAGAGAACTAACAGCCACTTAGCACATGCGACATATTAGCTCTTTTACACGCTATGAGAGAGCCTGACAGAATTTAAGTGGGCACAAAGATTCCTCAGCCTCCCACTGCACAACACATGGAGCCTAACATCAGTCTGATGTTGCTTTTAAATGGATGGTGGGAGAACAGTTATATGAACGGATTATAAAAAATGCCAAACGTACAATGTGCGTGTCAACAAATGTATATTTAAAGATGCTTTTAAAGTATAGCTAAGTAGTTGTGTGTGCGCGTGCACATCGTCATTTCCACATCGAAGATACAGAGCTCATTACCTCCAAAGCTCTTAGCAACTGAACTAATTCCTGCCCTCTACTTGGTAAGCATGTGGATTATCTGCAGATAACGAGACAGGCTTCCAGTCAAACACATTACGTTCCCCCATGTACAGAAAACAGCACTTTTACTTTCCAGGCTGGATAAATTCAAGTCAAGAAAAAAAGGATTTAAGTGACAGCTGGAGAATATACACATGCCCTGACCCACTAACATGCTGAACCAGAACTGAAGCTTTAGTGGCAGCTGCCTCATAATCAGCTAACACGCAGGGTTTCTGTGCTTGGTGTATTTTAAAGTAAAGGTACACAAAAAATCTGTTTCTAGAGACATACCGCTTTGTAATAATTACTTTACTATTTACACGACAAAATGCAACATTTTATTTATTTCTGAACGCTCTCTTTAAGCAAGGTAAATGGCAGAGACTGGCTAAGTCCCACCTGTTTGTTCTGCTTAGTCCATCTGGCAATGAAACTTTCCAAAAAAGAAGATCCAGCAGGCCAGCGAGTTGATCCCCTCCCTCCCAAGCTAAGTGATGCCAAAAATCAAAGAATTAAGAGCAGGTAACTCAATTTCTAGTTTGAGACCCTGTCCAAGACAGCATCTGCAATGAAGTCAACATCAATACAATTGCCTTGATTAGGCAGACCGGGACTCTTTTAGCTGGGTTTGTCTGAAAATTGATTTCAATGTCTCTAGTGAACTCACTTTCTGCTTCCCTGGAGTCCAGTGCTATATACTGCCCTGTCTGATATTTGAATTCCGCATGTACAGAACTAAAACTATGTTAGCAACAAGTCCAGGTTAGAAGTGAGTCAGGACAGTTCCTTCGGCAACTTCCGGGTCTGGACCCCTATATGAAATGCTGCCACTGGGGTGGGGAAGCCAGGGGTGGCATTAATGAAGACAAGGGGAAAGCTCAAGTTGAGCTACAACTAGGCTTTCACCTATGGAAGTAGCACTGAACACAGTGGGGAGACCTAATCGCTCTCCAAAGAAACCAGCCAAATAATTCAGCTGCACTCACCTCTATACGGCTCAGAGAAGAAGAGAATTAAACTAGCTCTATTCAGTGATCATATTCTCCTAAAGAGCAGTGGACCTTTATATCCCTAAACTTCACAACAGAAGCTGCGATATCTTCAGCTTTACCCAATGGAGACAGAACAAGTCCACTTATCAGCACCACATGACGCAGCTCATTACAAGCACGTTCCTCCCAAGACAGAGCAAGGCACCAGAGCTGTTTTTCCAAGTCAGGAGAGAAGATAATCTTCCCCTACCAGTCCAATCAACATAGCTACCTACCTGGAGAAAGGCAGCACAAGATCTACAGAGACAGAAAACCAGGAACACCTGCTGTGCTAGAAGATAGTTTTGCCCCTGAACACCCTGCTTAATTCCTACACTTTTAACCCATGCCTATAAATAACAACTTTATTCCAGTGATTAATATCCTATTGTAGACACAACCTAAGACACACAACTCGCACTGTTTAACTGTATAGCAACTGATTCAGAGTTGGCAACACAAGTCAGCATTTGCCAATAGCTACAGTAAGAAAAGGAAGGCTGGGAGAAAGCACAGTGCTGCAAACTGGGATTGTTGGAAAATAAATTGCTGTTTCTGAAGACAACGTTATAACCACTATTGTGCTAGGAAGTGTTCCCCACTGCTTTCTAATTGTGTTTGTTCCTTCAGTCTTCAAGAATAATTTATTCTATAGCCATGTATGTATTTTCTACCATCTTAAAGCGATGCATGAGCGGTAGATTTTAGAAAATGGCACAACACTGCTTAGGTTTAGCTCCACATACTGCATTGTATTTTTAAAGTAATTGCTTTTATTGATTTTAGAAAGATGTGAAAGTGGAAGCTACATTTTCTACTGTGAGAGATTTTAAAAGGGTAGACAAATGTTAATGTGAAACTTATGCCACATGAAAATGTCCCCTTAATACATGCCAGTTTTGATATCGTAACAGAATACTGACTACATCTGGTATTAGGATGGAAGTAAAGAAATCCCTACCTGGGAGGCAGAGCCTTCAGGGCCACCTGTGTGAGAGTCATTGTCAGGAGTGCTATGAGGGCCTTGAAGAGTTAGTGCAATATTCCCTCCTGCAAATTCATCTCCTCGTACTGAATGGATGAGATCATTCAAGTATTTGTAATAGAGGTTGCTGGACAAGAAGCCAGGTAAAAAAACCTAGAGAAACAAAGGGAGTTTCTTTCATTGATGACAGGTGCAGAAGATTGCATTGGATGGGTAGCATGACACTCACAGGACAGAGAACGGACATCTGACCATACTTAGAAGCTAAAGGCTTATATGGTTATGGAAGTTATTAGGATGAAGAGTCCTTGCATGGACCTTTAACTCACAGAACCAAAAGTGCCCCCCACCCAACTCATTCAGGAATAGCAGCTGCACTACTCTAAATTCACATTATACTTCAATGTGATTTAAATGTAAAATCTCTCTATTATTAAATTCTTGTTTCAGTCTCTGAAGATGTTGTGCATTTGTCCCTTGCAAAAAGTCTGGCT
Source organism: Alligator sinensis (assembly GCF_000455745.1). Classification (NCBI taxonomy): domain Eukaryota; kingdom Metazoa; phylum Chordata; order Crocodylia; family Alligatoridae; genus Alligator; species Alligator sinensis. Next base: position 462,936 of record NW_005842608.1, read on the forward strand.
CTACCCTGGTAAGATGAAACTTTTTTGCTACATTGCTCATAATTTTTTAGCAGCTCCAAAAAACAAATCAAACCACTATTCACTGGATTTGGATATGCTGAATAGTATCAGATATGCTGCAGCTACACAACTACCAAGACATTAAAAAGGACCTCTTAATGACCAACTGTTGATGTTTGAACAGGCCACCTTCTATACATCGCATAGGTGGACAGAGGCAAAACAAAGAAAGGAGCATGTCCAGAGGGAAACAGTTTATCAAATCCATTAGCTTGCAGGCCAGTCTTCTTTTTGCTTTGACCACTTAAAAACAGAAGTGACAACGCACTCTAGCAAGTTGAAGGAACAATCCTAACCAACCAGTTTGCTCCCAAAGTGATCAACTAAAAGACCAGACAAAAATTAGAAAAGGGGAAAGGCAATCTATGATTGATACTCTGGCACTTCTTTCAGCTTCCAAGGTTTTCCGAAAAAGCACTCTCACCTTCTCCATGGTAGTCCAGGCCTGCCGTAAGGGAGTAGTAAAACAGTTCGGGAGCGGGCCTCCTTCCCTGCAGATATTGGATTCAATTTCTAATCGCACAGCGTCATCAAACCCAAGAGGATGCGTAGCTTGAAGGGAGAAGTACCTGCAGCACAGGACAGTGGAAGAACGCAACACAAAAGGGTTTCCAGACTTTTCAGACAGGCAAAATCTGTCCTTTCCACAGACCGCGATCAATCAGGTTATGGCCACTAGATGGTGCTGGCTTCAAAATGTACAACTGAAAAGTCTAGGGAAAAAGATCCTTGAAGCAAGGACACAAGTTGTTCTTATCCTTACCTAATGCAAGAGTAAATGGAATAAAGTACATTATATGATGACTGATGGGCAGTGCAGCATTCACAGTATTATAAAGCAGAAGATGGAGGCAGGCAAAATCCTTAAGAAAAACTTTTACTTGATTTTAATTGTGTTATTAAACAACTGATTTCAGGGATTTTGAGGGCACTGTTAATTAGAAATTGGTGCAGGACAGTTTCCTCTTTTACTAGCTATCAGCCCCCTACCAGAGCAGGAAATAAATTCAGCACAGCTTGGGGTCAGGGGTAACGCTTTTAAAACAAGCCTCTTCAAAAGCACCTTTGATTATTTTTATTCAGTTAGGTAATTACATAGTTAAAAGCAACATGCAAAAGCGAAGCGGATAAGTTATATGGCTGGGGCCTGGTTTTGCTTCTTTATTACATCCAAGAAGTTTATTTTTCCCCCCTTCTTTTTTTCTTTCTTTCTTCTTCTTCTTTTTTTTTTTTTAAAAGAAAAGTCTTCTTGGAAAATCTTTTGAAATAGCAGAAATAAATTTTGTCCTACCCGTTTTCCTGGAGGACTCCTAGGAAGATTAGTGGGAAGCTCTCTCAGCCTTCTGCTGAAAGAGGGAGGGTGTCTGAATCGTTATTAAAGAGTTTCTCTTTCACCAGTATATCTGAACCCCCTTTTACCCCTTTTAAAAAACAGAACAAATGCATGACTAACAAATCCTTCCCCTCCCGCTGCCCAGCACTTCAGATATTGTAAGGTCACAGTTTCGACAAGCACCCAGAGAGTCCTTCAGCAAAAATGAGACAGACAAGAATGAGTATTCTTATGTAATGAGAAGAACAACTGAAAACGTTTCTCAAAAGCTTTTTTTGCATGACCTTTTTCATTCCTTATGCTCAGTTTCACTAAGCACACACTTTGGAGGTCTTCTCAAAAAACAGGCTTTCCAAGCATGTATGTCTCACCCTTTCTACACCAAGCATCCAAGAATGCAAGATGTACTTGGAAATGGATCCTTGTATACAGGGTGACGCATGCAAGCGCAGGATTAATCAGAACAGGGTTGTGGAAGCAAACAACCAGGAGAACGACTCACTTGTCATATAAGATCATGGCATCGTTCTGTGCCTCCTGACCATCATACTGGCCCTTTTTGGCAGCAAGCTGAGACTGGAAGTTATCTGCTGCCAACCAGAACTGTAATATATTAACTGCATCTTCCTTCTCCATGTACTAGAAGGGAAATTAAGAAATATGAAATAACCTTTACAGGAAAATTAAAGCAGAGACTTTAGCCAAGAAGTGGAAGGGGAACACAGGAGACCTGCTCCCTTTTCAAATTCACTTTTATTTAAAACATAATTCATGCATATACAACTGTTATCAGGGCAGATGCCATGTAGGCTTCTGGACGCTCAGATGTATTGTTATACAAAGCAGGGATTAAGTCTGTCTACATGTGTCAATTAAAAACACAAAGCAGAAATCATTAACAAAAGAACAGGCAAACACACTTCACTGTTTGGCTCACAGATGATTCTTAGTTGATTACAAATACCTGTGTCAGACTAAAAAAGACAGAGGAACACAGAAAATCATCTTACACTGTGTATAACTTATCTCAACAGAACACTGAACACAGCATGGCATCCTACCCTGCTGCTCCAAGATATGAGCCCATGTCGCCTGTACCGCTCACTACCCTATTCAGGCAGTTTTGCCCTGTTGGCATGCTGCATTCCCCAAGCCTAGCAGGCAGTGCCACTCTGAAAGCACTCCAGATTCACATGTTCACCCTGCCACATTTTGGCCTGACGTTATCCTCATATGAACCTAGAGGCTTTGGACTTGACACCCACAATGACCAAGACCAGCAACCTGCCTCAGACATCTAGTCAATGCTTCACTGGGCAAAATAATTAAACGGCTAAAAGCCCAGACAACAAACTATTCTTCCCATTAACAGCTTAATTAAGGAGATAATGGTCTCACTCTGTTATAAAAATTCTTGGTACTTCCAGGCTCTCAAAGTGCTTTATTGATACTGAGACTACTAGCACCTTATGTGGCAAGAGAATAAATTATTGCAGGCAAAGCCTTGCTTCAAAGCAAAGAGACATTGCTACAATGGATTACTTTAACTTGGAGAAGAAATGTGTGAAGGCTTAGTCTAAAATCCATTACAAAAGTGAGCGGTCTGCAACAACTGCACAGATGGACAGGAAGCAGTTTACTGCAGTTTTCCCCAGAACACTCATCAGTGTTTTCTAGTATGCAGAGCTCTCTGTTCCAGCTTTTATAACATGCGTGGCTTTACTGTACCATACCTCTGAGAAATAGAACAGTGCTGATTCACAGAAGAGTATGTCAGCCAGGTAAACAGTCCCACTGGTCAGCACCTCAATCTGGTATTTACAGAAGTGGTGACTTCGCAAGAATTCACTAAAGTGCCTGCGCGTGAACAGAACAATAACGATCAACTATCAGGAACCAAAAGCAGACACAACACTTCATAAATAAAATCTGATCCTTGCCCTCAAGCCTCTTATAAATTGAGCAGACAGAAAGCAGGTGAGTGCATGATATTGGTAAGAATTGAAAGAGGCTAAGTTTCTAGGTGTGGCATTTAGTAAAATCCCTCACCGAAACAATTGTGAGAATGTACTGAGCAGGAAAGGAGGTGGTTTTTTGTATGGAGACAGACTGTTTCAAGTCTAAGGGCACCAGGCAAATGACTCGGCATAGTTAAAATCTGTCCCTAATGTCTGCACATATGGAGGTATACATCCTTATCTTTATGGAAGTGCTTTTAGCCCAAGAACACGCATAATGAAACCAAACCATGAAATCAACTTACTCTTGTTCCATTGCATTAAACACTATTGACTGTGCTGTAACAAAGCAGTTAGGATCCACTTGTCCATCTTCCCCACAAATCTTTGCTATAAAAGAGACCAGACTGAATTTAGCATACATTTGGTTTTATTCAGCTGAAAGACATGAGTGGAAATAAATCTATTAAAAAAAAAAATCAAGTTCAAACACACTGGGATTAGCCAGTTCTAACAGTGCAAATATAAGATAGTATATTTTATTACGCTATAAAAACTATAGCGCTAAAGTTCATAAAATAAGAAGACAGACCTTGCTGACAGGGACTCAGCAGTTCCAGATTTTACTCCTGACATGGTGAGGCACACATTCCTGTTTTCTACCAGTAAACTGGAGATTATAATACTTCTGCAGTGCAGAATGGCATTAAGAGGGCAAATCCATTCGTGTTTGTGAAATGCTCATATGCTACAGCAATAAGCAGCAGCAGGATCAAGGGATTCTGTGGTATTTCAGTATATTTTACCAGCTTTTTATTGCTGATGTCATCAACCTATAAGAAAAAGCACTTCTGCTGGCACAACAAAAGTTCTGGGGCACAACCAATAGCTTAGTTTTTGGGTTGTTTTCTTTGAAGTGAAGGGGGCAGGGAAGGCAAAATTAAAATACAGTGGGGTTGAGCCAAATCTTCAACGTTAAATGGTATGTTCTTACCCACTATATCATTTCTCATTGCTTCTGTAATAGGAATTGGTTTAGCAGCATCTGGAGAAATATATTTGGTAAAAGTATTAACTGCGTCCCGTTCTATACCTAAAGGGAGGAAACACATTGAGCTTTAAATTTATTGATATAGAGGGGGAAAAGGCAAGCATTTGGTTTTCAGAACAGCAAGAACCCAATTTAAGAGTATCCATCAGTCCTCTCATCTTTCCTCCGCACTTCATTCACTATTTCACCCTCCTAATATCAATTTTCATCATAAACAACCCTGGCTCTGCCCAGATCACATCATGCTCTGGGCCACCAGAAGGAATACTTTGGGGATCAACTGACGGAACAAAATAGATATACAACCCTCAATACCCATCAGACAGGCCAACAACACTGCAACAGTGGCACGCCAGTACCTCATATGCATGCTTCAGAAGTAAGAATCCCAAGAAAACTCCCAAGTTCTGGCCCTCAGGACAGCAGGGCAGAAAGCTGCTGCATTACTGTGGCATTTTAGCATTTTTAATGGAGGTTCTCTAGTAAAAAGATCAATACATTCATCTTCCGTTTTTCATCAGTGCTGTTGCCCCAAACTCGTATAGAAAGGGAAACTTACTGAAATAATGAAAACATTACAAAATACCACCTCTGAAAGAAAATAGTCAAAAAAAAGTTTCATTACCAAGCCATGCAATGTCAGACATTTCTCTTTAGCTTGGCACTACTAATACAAAGTGCATTTGCTTTTAGCCTCAGAGAGACAGCTTGCTTAAAAAGTCTATTTCTATTATTCAAAAATGGAGGCAAAGGCCCATAAATATAACCAATTAAAACTAGACTAATTACTCAGTTTGAATAATACAAACAGCCGTAGATCTATTTTACAACCTTCTATTTCACTGAGGTGCACTGCAGGAAAAACAGTTTTGTTATTAAATACATAACCATAAACGTATACTTTCATTTAACTCCAGGGAATTTAAATATAAATCCAGTTTCCCCAGATCAAATGAATTCGGTAGACCATACTTTCTAGTGCATTTGAGAGAAAGCAGCATTGAACTTAGTTTACTTTTTTTGACACACCTTTCTATTGGCAACTGGAAATTATTCCAAAATATAAATTGGGGTGAACGGACCATTTTACATGTTCTTGCTGTTCTGAGACTGGCGCTATGTACAAGCTTCAAGTACAATAACAGTTCTTCCCGTTGTACAAAAGAGAAATATATTTTTAATTGTAATGAAAATATTTACATACAACGGCCATTTAACTAGTTTTTACACTTCCATTTAGCAAGAGGTCAAAAGAACCCCATAACAATACTTTGGGTTTTCTACCAATCTTGAACACTGCCTGATGTTTTTGTCATTATGCCTGAGGCCCTGTAGGCTGCTTAAAAAAAAAAAAAGATTCAGTTCCTGCAATTTTTTTGTTCCAACAGCAACTAGAGGCCTCAATCAGGATGAACACATATTTTAGATGCTGTAGAGATATCTGAGAAATGCTCCCAAGCCCCAAAGACCTTCCACCTTAACTACATGAGAAAGGGCAGAAGCAAGTATCATGTAAAATCCAGTATTTCTCTGAGAGAAGATGAGAAAAGGAACCTAATGATATTGGTGCATACAACCATGGGTATGGAGTCTCTCACCCCAACACCTCCCACATGCCCCCATGCAATGTACAGCTGGGCTACCACTGCAACGACTGCTTCATTTCAAAGACTACCCGGGTAGGAACAGGGACTCTAGCTGATGTCAGGATGCTATGGTGTTGGAGTCTGTTTGACAGCATAATATGTAAATACACAGATTTTTTTGAAGAGCCTGGCTTATTCCAAAGATGCAAGTCATTTAATGTAAATGCTCACCTATGCGGCATCTTAAAAGTTCCTGTTTTCAAAAACATACATTTTTTTCAATTCTTGCTACCAAGAGTATATTCTAAAGGTGGAACAGCTGAACAGACCTGCAAGAATCCACTCTCTTTTCATCACGATGGTTTCCAAGCCCACCAGTGAGGGCATCCTCTTGTACTTCCAAGAAATGCTGTTTCTTAAAGCGATTTGTGTTTGTTAAAGGGACCCTTTAGTTTCCTCTCCAAACACATGGCCAGCCACTCCCTCCCCCATCAATGGAAGGCACACAAGTCCATGAATACCCAAGCCACCCATGAATCTACAAGCCAGATCTCTTAACCTTAAGACTGATCCACCCTCCAATTTATGCCATCTCCTTGGGCGAGTTGCTTTTGTAGGAAGCAGAGCAAGCAAGACTAGAAAATCCACAACTTGGTCATTACGAATCTGAATTAATGAATCTAGTTCAAGAATCTGAAACTTTGATTAAGGAGTATGTAGTATCCTTCTTCTCTGCTAATGCGACAAGTTATTAAATTGGCAATGAGTTAGCCGTTTTCTTTAAGCAAGGTGAAATGTGTGTTGGCAAAGTACACGAAAGACATTTAGAATATTTTGTGTCGTTCCTACAGGTTTACTCACCCTCTGCTTGAGCACACGTGACTGAGGAACTGAGCATGCACGAGATTAAGTGACGCACTTACTTTTCATTAGTTTTCCTGACAAGTCTTTTAGTGTAGAAGAGGGGCTGTTTCTGTTTGATACTGTAAGCTTGGAAGGCTCTTGTTCAGCTGGAAGAAAGTGGGTCCCTGCCTCAGATTTTCCAAAATGAAGGACACCGGCACTGTCACTATGCTGGCTTGAAAGCAAGTGGTTCTGAACGTTGCTAGTTCTATCATTCTTGGTTGTTGCCACTCTTTTGCTCAGGAGCAGATGGACTGTGCCAGAATCCTCCAATCTTTCATCAAGCAAATCAGTTGGAGAAGATACTGTGGCTTCCAGCTGTTTAGAGGGAGACACTGGCTCTGCCAGCGAACTCTGCTTGATGGTGTTCAAGCTATGTGCTCTGATGCGGGACCATGATGTGGAGTGAAAGCTTTCAGCCTCTAACCAGAATTTAACCAAATGTTCCATTCTACGCAGTTCCATAAACTGGATAAAATAAGGGAGAGCAACACTATCTTGCAAGACTTGTTCAAGAGTCTTTGAAAGGCTTGATTTGGTCTCTTGAGCCTGATAATTCAGACACGATCGCCCTAAAGAAAACACATCAAAAGAAATTAGAGCTTTATAAAACTGCCGTTCTGGTACCTAATCAAAATGCACTAGCAGAGACAGGGCTTCTGAGGCCCCACATAAAAGTTTGAGGGAAAAAGCCTCCCCTACCAACCAGCAAATAGAAAGCAGAGTGGTGTACCACTTTAAAAGCATTTTCTACCTGACCCTATTCTTAGATGGACAAACATCTGACTGTTCCACCAGCGTACCAAGGACCTGTGCCCAAAGAGGCCTTACGTAAGTAATCCCAGGCATGCAGCAAGGGGTTGAGAGATCATGTGAGGTAGAAGGGAAAGCCGATCTGCCCACACTGCGGTTTGCTCCACTTCCCACAACCCACATCCTATGCTTGCACACACTGAAAACTGACAGAGCCACTCCACCCATCACCTTTACTTTCCCCAACAAAACCCAGCCTGCGTGTACAAGTCCTTAGGGAATCTACGGACAATACTTCAGACTGAATGTGCCTCTGTTCACATGCTGCGCCATCATTCATTAGCACAACTGGTATATAATGGGCAGTACATTTAGCAGCATCACAAGAGCTAACAGGATGCTTGCTGAACATGCCTAGCGCAACGAGGAAACCGAACAGAAAAATCCCTTGTTTTTTGGCGGTGGTTATTTTACTTCCAAATGCATCTAGCTGGTGAGATATTGGTAAGCATTCTCTTGACTTGCTGGGCAAATCTCACCACGTTTTGCCTGCTGCATATAAACAGCTTGCTTCAAAAAGGTTAGTAAGCACTCTCCAAGATTATTCTTCTGGGCTAGTTTTAGGTTAAACCAAACAAGACATTTTTACAATGGGTGCCTTGCAAAGCCAGCTGCTCTGATGTTGCTGCAGTGGCCTCTACTACAGATTCATGGCTGGCGAGCTGCAAGCTCCAAGCCTCAAGTGTAAAACATACTAAGCTCAAAATAACCTAGTGGTAGTGGACTGCAGAGATGCTACGTATAGAATATGCAGAAGGCACGACTGACTGTAATAACCAAGAGCAGAAATCTTACCTAAGTCTCCAAAATGAGCAGCCTCCATGTGACTTGGCTGCTTCTTAAGGGCAGCTGTCCGACTGCTAGAAAAAGAGTCCATGTTGGCGGAGATGGCATTAATTGCCACATGGCTTGGTCCAGCAGCCTCCAGCAAGGCATGGTTTCTAGTGCTTCTCTGAGGGGAATGTACTGGTATTGCAGCTGGAATCAAGACAAGACCGATTAAAAAAAAAGGGAAAAATATGACCTTTTCTGTGCAGCGTTGCATGCTAAATATCAGACGACTTGGAAATTTTGTCCAACTCTATCCTTGTTATTGCTTCATGGCAGTACTCGCTTTGTTTGGCTACAGTAAACATGCCAGAAATAAGAGGGCTTCTCCACATTAATAAGATCCCTTAAGTCTGAGTATAGGAGAACCTGCCTCCCCCATCCATACTTGTTCACAGATAAGCCAAAGACTCCAAATTGAAGTTCATGTAAGGAATAGCAATTCCCCAAATCTGCCCTGTTCATTTACAAGTGCTGCCACAGTTGTCTTAGGTTTTTCCAATAATGTGACAATACAGTGACATCAGCTACGTCATTCAAGATGTGCAGATCTATTTCTCTTCCTCCTTGTGAAAGCTTTTAACATGGCAAGACTGCCAACACTATGAATCGTCTATGAACTTTAACAGGAATATTTAACTTTTCCAAAATTCTCTCTCTTTGATTGCTGCTGGAGAGTACAGTAAGCAGCAACAAACAAAGAAAATGATATGCAGAATGTAAGTATTAGTTTCAAAAACTGCTGTAGTCCTTTTCAGAACAACGTTCATGTTGGCTGCCTGAATCTGAGCAGAAATAAGACAAAAGTCAGGTTCCTATCACAAGCAAGCATTTCTTTCACAGGCCTAAACGTCTTACTGTTAAATGGCTATAGAGAACACATCCATCCAGGAAGAGCACACACCAACTGCTGTAGCTTCCTTAGCCTGACGAAGGGTTTTTGAATCCGAAAGCTTGCTTAATTTAATAACTATTCTCCAACCATTTGGGTTGGTCTAATAAAAGATATCAAATTCACCCAAGGAACCTTGTCTGCCTATAGAGAACACACACACTCAAACAGTTCTGCAGACTTTGGAGATAATAAATTTGACTAGGATGCCAGTCTAGATGGCCTTTCACCTCCTGACCCTGGTGGAGAATAGAAAATGCTTTATCCAAGCCCATTACCACCTCAGGGAGCCAATTCCTACCAATTAATTTTACTGATGCGTCAAAAAAGCCTGTTTTAATAGCTTTACAGCTTTATCTTTCCCATATCTTAGGGCACACCCAGGCAAGAAGGTAACAGAATTTGGCCCCTACATGTCACAGCAATAAGCACCTCAACGCTGTTTTCTATCCGTCTGGGAAGACTCATGGGGTCCCTCCCCCTACCCCACCACCTGTACTTTTATCTACACCTACTTTTACAAAGCCAAGCTACACAAATAACATGCTACAGCTTTGGGTAAAAACAGTCTACCTCCACTTGTTTGAATATGTATGCCTGGATAAATATCACTGCAGCCCTGTTTCCGACAAGCTGTCACTAGGGATAGAGAATTTGAAAGATGCTTGAATATTTTCCTCATGCTAAAATATATGGTGCAGAAATTCTGCAGGCTACCCTCCAAGAAGTCCTTGGTATGCAACGCCTGCTGGAATAGAAATGCATATTTTCCCAAGCCTGCAGAAAGCAGCCAGTTGCTTAGCGGATGATAGCAATGGTGGATTATTTGCAGAACAGGAGACACCCATATGATGCATCTTTCCAAACGAGACACAAGTTTAATCTTAATACACACAGTGGGATAAGGTGATACGTTCAATCAACTCCAAGGACGAGGCATCTACTTTGCAATCTGTACATAGCATGAAAACTCTAATCTCAAAGAGTGCAGTTCACTGAAGAGGGCTCTGCCAGACTAGGAAGATGCTTCCACTTTGTTCACTATGAGCAGCTTGTTTTGTAATCAACTGAACAGTATGTAAAGTTTTAATTTTATTTCCATCATAGCTAACTCTAGCTTTTCCTTAGCTAATTGCCAAATTCTCCCGAGCAGTGATCACAGGGCCTCCAACGAGCTTGGGTAGGTTGACTCTATTTCCTATACTGCTTCAAAAAGACAATTCAGTACTTCATGTAAAGTACTAAAATAAAATTATACCTGAAGCACATAAAAGCACCCGAATGATTGTGGCCTTACTGAAAGGAAATTGATACGTGTACAGTTTAGACAACTGACAGCTCAGAGGGTCTGTTCCCATTATTTAATATGCTATGCTGATTGTTACCTGCATTCAAGATTTTTTTTCCCCAACAGTAATTACTACTAAGTCCCTGTGCTATATAACATTAGGGTTGCCATTCATTCTGAACATGATTCAGAGCTTCATATTCAAATTAAGTTACTGCATATTTATGCCAACATAAACTAGATCTGACCCTGGTTTCCTGTTATGTCAGTCATGCAATCCAAAGCCACATTATCAAAACTGTGAAATAAATAGCATACCACCAAAGGCACCTAAGGAACCACAGAAAGCAATTTGCTGTAGATAAGGAATAATCACTGTTTGCCAAGTGACTGGATATACTGAATGTTATGAACATTTTGAAAAAAGCCCAGGGCTGGAAAACAATTGAATAAGCTTCCCTACTTCCAGATCTGATAAGATGATCAGGGAAGATTAGTCTTCAAATTTATTTCGGCTTCTTGGAGACAGATTTACTTCTCCCATCCACCCCTGGCCAAGGCACTGTCCTGTTCAATTGCAGGGAAATTAACAGCTGGATAAAAATATGTGTATATGGTAGCCAGTGTTATGAACCTGAACTTTACAGAGGAAGTAAATCTTAATCTTACTTTTAATTGCCTTGACATCTGAGGTCTTCTCTTGTTCTCTGCCTTTCACTGCAAAAATATGAAGAAAGGTGTTAAGGAAGGTGTTAAAGGAAAAGAAGCTATTTCTAGCACATGTAACAGCATAAACTGCTTAAAAATAACAACAAAATCCCAAACCTAGGGTCTAAGCAGATAATGGAAGAAGTAAATAATCTTTTTGTTTTAAAATATTTGCTGTTTTCAAATCCACATACATGTATCCAGTAACCGACTTAAGAGTTTCAAGATTTGATGCCAAACCTGACACCCAAGGTGGCACACAAAATTCTTAAAGAATTAAAATGTTACAAAACTAGAGTGTTTATATTACAACGTCCTGAAAGATGAATTTTGTACATGGCACATCTTGTAGGTCACCTTGTTCTCTCCATTTTCTTGTTTAAAATAAATTCTGAAAGTAAAGCAATTAATTAAAAGGATGAGCTGGATGCATGTGGCTTTGGAAAAATTACATCCCTACATCATTACATGGACAGGACACTACTAGAGTGCCCAGTGCTATACAGACATCAGGGACTGGCTCCACATCTCTTGAATTTACACAGCATTCAGAGCTATAGAAGCAATAGTGCTAAAATACCAGAGCTAACTGCTCTTGAAGCAACACAGATTTTCTGGTGAGAAAACGGCTGAAAAGCTTGGTGGGAAAAAAGGGGACTTTTTTAGAAAGCTTGTAAAGGAAGATATTCTAAATATAAGGAACACCATGGAACAAGACCTAAGGACTGAAGCAGTACAGCAAGAGAATGGATGGGGAAATTATAAGTTAGTCAATGATCATCAAAGGTACACAGGAAGATGAACTACCAAGGCTGCACACCAAGAGGGCAGCTAATTCCCACATCAAAGCAGCACAGAGAAAACAGATTACTAATTTGGGGAAAATACAGTACAACTAAATGAAAATAGTTAACGCAACATTATAATGCATTTTGCCTAAAGCTTTACCCTTTGACAATTTACTACTTTTCCAGTGGAACAGAGACATGCCTACCTATTTACCAATGCAACAACAACAAAACTATAAATACTAGAAAATGGAAATCTGTCTTACATGAGCAAAGATTACCATTTTCCTCAACAGAAAAGGGTACATAAATTGCTTCTGTCAACTTCCACTTTCATTAGGGCCTATGTTAGATGTAAAATGTAGGGTCTAATAGGAGATATTAATAGCTATTCCAGTCTTGTTTTATTCCTAAATTTTCATGTTTACCTAGCATTGCAGTTAGGGCCAAAAAAGGCCAGGGGTCCGAATAATGTTGATTACACATATATCCTGAAACAGCACACAGATGAATGACCAAGGGCAGGCCAAACTCCTCTTAAAACCGGGAGCCCATTCTAGGTCCTGCCATCTGCACCCTCCTCCACATTACCCCTGGCTGACCAGCTACCCGTCAGTACTCTAGATGATCACATCTCATTATTCAAAACATTCATCTGAAATAATGAGGAACATTCACAACTAATTTAAACAAAAGAAAACCAGCACCATATTAAGAAACTCTTGAATCCAAGCTGGAAGAGAGTCCAAATAAAGAGTTTTCCTGCATAAAGTTGCCAAGGAATACTTTTAGAAAAGCAGCAGAGAGAACCAACTTTCACGAAGATGAAGAGGACACACATAATTCCATACAAAACTAGGTAAGCAAACTTTGCAAAATTCACTTACACATATCCTGTTTTAACGCTAAGTAAAATCACAAGAAGTAAGAGTGGAAACAAGTGGGGGGTCAGCACCATTTTACCAAAAAGCTTCCCCAAGGCCAAGGGTGGGTATTTGGGGAACTAATTTTGGGAAGCTCTGAGTTAGATATGTTACATCTGTCCCCAGAATAGTTTCTAACCAGTGACTGAGGTTGTGAGTACTTTTCAGCCTTGCTATTGGCAACAGCATCTGCCAGCTTGCCCAAGACCGAATACTTTGTGCCCATGCAAATGCACACACGTACGTGCATGAACTACATTTTGTGCAGGGCGATCACATACTAGAAGCTCAGCATATCTTGAATTAAAATTCCAACAACAACTTTACTTTGACACAAAATTAATTTTACTACATTTACCTTGAACAAATGTAATTCATCCATACTTGGGACAGCTTTTAAAAATTTAGGCTTGGTTTAGGACTGGTGATTGCAGACGTAGCCAAATACTCAGTCTGCTACCAGATGTTAGAAATGGTTATTTTTTAATACTTAACAGACCATTGCCTCTGTCACCATCTGGCACTAGGTATCATTTTAGAGACTAATCTTTAAAAATATGTAATTTATATCACAATATGAAGCAGTTGTGAAGATACCAGCACTTAAGCCTGTACCAACAACTGAAGAAATGGATATGTTAATAGATATTAAGAGTTGGAAACTCAAAATTTAACATAATTGAGCAATTATGCTTCTGGAATCACTTGCATACTGTGCTTTCAGTTTCCAAAAGACTCCTTTTGAACTTCAAACTTCAAAAATACTAGCCAAGCTTCAGAACAACCCTACCACGTATGGAATTATTGGTATGCTCATATCATACACAGAGAAATGCAAGCATTTTTTAAATCAACTTCCTCCTACAGAAAACAAAGTGTTCTCCTTGACTCCAACCACTGATCTCTTTGGTGTATGTGACCCCCCCGTCACTACTGCAGGCCGTCTCCAAAGATGAACTCTATGTGAAGAAAAGGAACCCATATATGCACATTAGGGTGCACGTGCCATATAAGGGCAGCTTCCTCCACCAACTTCCCCAGGTACTTCCTGTTTGCATTGCTGCAAACTACTTGGTTTCCAGCAAGCAGCACCATTAGCCAAAACTGACAGCAAACGTGTTCAAATGCTGGGGATGCAGAGATGTCAGGTGCGACAACTACCCAAGCCCTGTAACATCTTACAAAAGGCATTAACTAAATAGCCAAGGCTGCTTACAGACATGGAAAAAAAACCCATAAAACCAATAACAGTGCTTTACGTCCAGCTCAGTGTGCCCCTGCACCAAGCACAGCACATGCCCCAGAAGAGGCATCGCATTTGTTTGACCCAGCCTGCCTGATGTCTGTATTTTTTACACTTATCTAATAGATTGAATTCAGCTTTAGAAAAAGCACCAAAAATGCCCTGCTAAAGCACACAATCTATACAGATGCTGGGGAGCTGGGTTGAACCAATGTGCTTCCTCTTCCAATAAAGCATTGTTTTTCTTGGGGGGGGGGGTGGGGGGGGGGGAAGGTTTCAAGGCCTGTCAGTGTCCCAAATATTTGCACAATTGATCCTTGTAGCCTTATTACGGTCTTGACCAGTACACCTGCTTAGAACAGGCACCAGAACTTCTCCCCCACAGGGATTCAGGATGGACTCAGGAGAAACTCTGCCAGGCCTAGGGTCCGGAAGGACCCGAGTTAGGGAACTTTTGGAGGGGCTGGACATGTTCAAATCAGCTGATCCAGATGCTCTCCACCCCAGGGTGCTGAGGGAATTGGTGGGGGTCATTGCAGGGCCCCAGCACAACCTTACAAGCACTTGTGGTGCTCTGGCCAGGTGCCAGAAGACTGGAAGAAGGCCAATGTGGTCCCCATTTTCAAAAAAGGGAGAGGACAGGACCCAGGCAACTATAGGCCCGTTAGTCTTACTTCAGGTCTGGGGAAGCTCTTTGAGAAAATTATCCAGGAGCACATCTGGGAGGGACCAGCATGGCAGAGGATGCTCAAGGGCAACCAGCATGGGTTCATTAGGGGCAGGTCCGGTCAGTTCAACCTGGCTGACTTCTACGATCAGGTGACAAAATCTTTGGACGCAGGTGTCGCGATGGATGTAGTCTTTCTGGACTTCAGGAAGGCCTTCGACACTGTCTCCCACCCCATTCCCATTAAAAAGGCAACTGTGGCATTGATGCCTACACAGTCAGATGGATCTCAAATTGGCTAGGGGGCCGCACCCAGAGAGTGGTGGTGGACAGGTCATATTCGACCTGGAGGGATGTGGGCAGTGGAGTCCCCCAGGCTGGCTCGGTCCTCAGGCCCGCACTGTTCAATCTCTTTATTAGGGACTTGGATGAGGGGGTGAAAAGCGCCCTGGTCAAATTCACTGATGACACCAAGATTTGGGGCGAGGTGGGCATGCTAGAAGGGAGGGACAGGATACAACTGGACCTGGACAGGTTACAGGGGTGGGCGAATGTGAATAGAATGGGATTCAATACTGACAAGTGCAGGGTACTACACTTGGGCAGAAAGAACCAGCAGCACACCTACAGGCTGGGGAACTGCCTTCTCAAAAGCACAGTGGCAGAAAGAGATCTTGGAGTCATTATAGATTCTAAAATGAACATGGGCCGCCAATGTGAGGACATGGTCAGTAAGGCTAATCACACCTTGTCATGTATCCACAGATGCATCACGAGTAGGTCCAAGGAGGTGATCCTCTGCATCTATGCAATGCTGGTCAGGACACAGTTGGAGTACTGCGTCCAGTTCTGGGCGCCGCGCTTCAGAAGGGATGCGGACAGCATTGAGAGGGTCCAGAGGAGGGCCACTAACACGATCAGGGGGCAGCAGGGCAGGTTCTATGAGGAGAGGCTATGGAACCGGGACCTGAACCTGCTCAGCCTTCACAAGAGAAGGCTGAGAGAGATCTAGTGGCTGTCTATAAACTTATCGTGGGGACCAGAGGGGAATGGGTGAGACCCTGTTCCTCCGAGTGCCTCCCGGAGCAACAAGGAATAATGGCCACACGTTGATTGAGAGTAGGTTCAGGCTAGACATCAGGAGGCGCTACTTTACAGTCAGGGCAGCCAGGATCTGGAACCAGCTTCCAAGGGAAGTGGTGCTCGCTCCTACCTTAGAGGTCTTTAAGAGGAGGCTAGATAATTACCTAGCTGGGGTCATATGAGCCCAGTATTCAGTCCTGCCCACAGCAGGGGGTCAGACTTGATGATCTGCTCAGGTCCTTTCCAACCCTACATCTATGAGCCTATGAAGCGACAAGCTTCCCGCATGATGGATGACAGGTTGGGAAGTTGCTGTCTGTCATCTGAGACTTGACATTAGGAGCACCCAGCAGAAATGGCACTCTTAACTATAGAAACAAAAATAAATTTTGAGTAGCTAGCATTCTTCCGTGTAAATTAATTAAAATATCATATTTAAGTATTCATAAGGAACACTTTAGGTTTTAAGCTGTTTGGGGCAGAGAGCAGATCTGTCACACTGTCTGAACAGTGTTTTGGACATCTGAAGTGCAATGACAATATATGAGCATAGTAATGAGGCAGCATTGTTAGACAACCCACGCCTATAAAATTGTCTTTTGAAAAATAAAAAAAAAAGGTAAGGGCAATATGGCAAAGTTGTCTGATGTAATTAAAAAAATAGATGCAAAGAGAATGAAAATAATGTAATTTAGAACATGTTAAATATTTTATGTGGAATGGTAAGTTTTAAGTATACAGAGCTATCAGCAAAACCTCCTTAGGCCACTACAGGCTGGAAACAAATATTGCTACAAATAGGTCACTTATTGAACACTGCCCTTGGAAAGCTTCCAAATACAACCTACACAAATCACAACTACTTAGAATAAATTTTTTACGCTGCAAAACATTAACACATTTTTTAAAAAGCTCTTGCCCCATATTTAAACATTTTAAATATTTAAGAGGAATTTCAATCTCCAGTTACATAACTGTCCTGCACAATAGTGACTGCAGCATTATCATTCTGCCAGCCATTTCAATCGGAAGTATAGATGCAGCCCCATGAATTAGCAACTCAGCATTTTATACCAGAGGTTAGCACTTTCGTTCTGGAACAGGGGTTGAAGCTTCAATTAAGCAACCTGGAATTATCTGCTGCTGTATACAAAACTATCCGTTTATATTTAATTGGGAATGTTAAAAAAATATTTAGGATGACCAGGTTCGAGCAGAGGGACTGAACACTACTGTCCAGAGAAGCAGCCAAGACAAAACAGTGCATACTTGGGATAATACCTGGGCTGCTGAGGATAAATAGTTTCTTATGCTGCATCAATGTTGCACCATTTCCTTCTCCCTTAAATGTTCTTAATACTCCACCCATCAAGTCTAACCTGAACTAATTAATGATGGGAATCCCATGGCTTCCCTTAATAGTTTTCCAAAGTCTAACTGAGTCAGACTGTCACTTGTCTTGTCCTCCCCCCCACCAGTAACTACTCTCTTCCTCTTTACCTAATTATTAACTTATTTCCAGCAACATGAACTGCTAGCTTACATTGCCACCTCTGCTTGTGATATTTGATGCAGAAGTATTCCTATGTCACTGTCAGCCTAAAATAACGCATTTACAAAGCACCAGTTATAGATAAAGGAATATAACAAGACCAGGAACTAGGCTACCTTTTAAAGGAGTAACATTTCACTGTAGGAGTTTTACCTCCACATTGGCTTGAGCCAAGGAAGATGTCATTTCATGTGCATGAAGCCGATTCTGAACATGAATGATAACTAAGTATATTAGAGCTAAACGTTTGTCAAAATTTCCACTAGCGCCTTCCTTTTCAGGGGACTAACACAGCCAGCTTGCCTGAAGCCTACCACAAGGTCTGACTATTGTAATATAAATTGGTTTAAGTGGTTTGTTCAGAAGGATGAAAAAGTCTGAGCTGCTCTGAGCATCTGTTGCTTTTGTATGTATGCACACAATTATGTGATGCATAGTTCGATTAGCTCTTCTTCTTGCATTATGGCAGGGCTGCTTACATTATTTCAAAGCTATCTGCAATAGATGAGCTTGTAGTCTGACCTTGGGGAACTGCATAACCTTCTATGACTGTCTGTGATTGCCTATCGTTCAGTTTAAGTTCTTTTTTACCATCCTCTCTGTAGTTCCCTAGCTTCTTACTTTAGAAGAAGCTCGTCAACTTGCTAGTTAGTGGATTATTTCCCTATTCAGGGGATCTCTCTAAACATTTGAAGATAACAGTTTTTCTTACCCTTTCCCAACAGTCTCCACAAACACAGCTGTAGCATTTTGTGCACTTACCTAATGCTTTTTTAAATATAAGAGAGTTAAGGCTTTCAGTAAGTCCTATTATTTATTGTGACAACACCAACTCGTCTGGCTTTTCCAAAAGGCGGGACCCAAGCAGCTCTCTGGGGCCTAAATAGTTCCCATAAGAACAGGACAACTACCTTCCTCATGCTAAAGGGTATTCCTATTAATACAATCTGGAACACAGTTCACATCCCTCTCCCGCCTAACCCCCAACAAAAAAGTGCCACAATAACACACTTCATTTCCTCTACAACTGCCATATGCAATAACCCAGATTTGTTAGTCAGAATATTCTCTCATGCAGCCCCCCTCTATTTTATATTCAGCTATTCCTTCATATAGAAATCTCTGTATTTGTTTTTCTTGGATTTCACTTGCTTTTGTGCCAAAATTCCCTCTCCCAGATTAAACAGAGTTTATTTAATAAAAGTTCCTAAAACACCAAAATATACAGGGTTGAAGAATCTTCTGTATCTGACCATTAGTTCATCGCTGGCTTTATTACGTTCTATAGGGCTATTCAACACTATAAATCTATGGCACCTGCATAGCCCTTCACGGGCTTCATAAGTCTCTGGAACGTCTGTCATTAAGAGCAGGGGTTAAAGCTATTTTTACTGCATTTATTCCCCAAGATAAAGAGAATGTTTCAGTACTGCTATAGCAGCTGTGAAAACTTACAAGATCGAGTGTTGTCGTCTCAGGTGAAACCAGAAGCCCAGATAATAAAAGCTATCTTAACTTACAGTCTCCTCACTTCCCAAAACACATGGTTTGGATTTCATTTCCCAGTAATAAAAAGGTGCTTTACAAGATCCTCAAAACAGCTACTTAACTGTTATATAAGTTCTTGAAAGATTTATAGTTTTACTAAAACTACCATACCGCAGATGGTCAGGATTGATTTTCACAGCATCTAAAAAGCATCAAAATCATTTGGATTACAGCTTCAAATATGGAAGTGATTCCCATCAAAAGTCTGTCCTGTGCATATTAAGGGTTTGTTACACTACAGGCTGCATAGAATGATTCATATTCCAGGAAGTAACAGGAGTGTTTTACTTTCAAAAGAACAGGGAGAGGTAATGTAACTACTACACACACAAAAAACTACTTGAAGGGGGAAAAAATATTTGGCTCTAAAACCTTGTTTGTTTGTTTTTTTAGTATTTCTTTTACATATTTACCCAACTGTATTCTTTACATTCCAGTTGTTTGCCATTTATATGACATGCCTTTTTTTTGCAATTGTTTTATATAACTTTTCCAGATCAGACATGGGAAGCAGTGTCATCCACTTCAAACCAGATGACTGAAACATGGGACACTGCAACATTCAAGTATTGTCCAGTACCCTGATTTGAGAAGTAGATGAATGCGAACAAGTCTACAAAGTACCTAAGAAAGGTCCCAGAAGGACTTGAAAGCTTGTGACACTTTCTGGATTCATGCTTTAGTGCTCAACACTACCGGCATGGGAAAAACATTTAAGTATCTTCATTTCTAAGATTTCTGACGGCAGATAAAGCATATTTACTAGCATTTACAAGTGATAAATACAGGAGAACAGTTCTTCAGTGCCTAGCCCAGAATATCCGCCATGTATTTCAAATTTTGCTACTTTTTGTTTGCACTCCTAATCAAAATTTGTGTGGGTGTTTCTTAACTTCATTCTTCTGTAACTCAGCACCGTTTACTTTAATTTCTTGGCTGACACGACTTTTCCAGAAGCAGACTATGAACTGAAGAATTCAGCGCCTTGTTATGTAAGGCCACCGTGCTTCAGGGGACCATTTCATGCCAATTCAGCCACAGAATCGAAACCAGGGTGGCCAACCTGCGGCTCTGGAGCTGCATGCAGCTCTTCAGAAGTTAATATGCATTTCCTTGATTCTTTGCACAAGCACACGGTGACCAGCTTCCAAACGACTCCAGAATTAATTGTACTCATTGTACCAAAAAGCTAATGAGGAAACATTTTTTTTTATGCTATGCAATTTCTATAAATACAGTGGAAAAAATTAATTAAAAATGTATTTCAGGCAAGCACCGCCTGCACTTTTGTATAGCTCTTAGTACAATAAGGTCTTGATTGTGGCTACCACTACCACACCCTTAACAAAAAAGTGTTTTACTACGCCATGACAGTACTAACTTTATCTATTACCTTCATTTGGCCGATTGAAGGGGAATGCTCGCAGGATTAGGTGGATTCATGCAAAAAACGTCATTTGCACTTATCTAACCAGCAAGAAAACGAGTTACATACAACATGCGGTTGTTAACCATCCCGAAGCTCGCTGCTCAACGCTTTGAGACTCCTGGCCGCCCCCTGATAAGACTCCCGGCGGATCTAAGAAGACGCCAGCCTTTTGTTTTCACTTGGTTTTTTTGATTATAGGACAAAAAGAAAAGAAAAAAAAAAAAGAGTAAAGCGATGCCTCTGGTGCAAAGGTCCCACAAGGACCACCGCAGGCCAGAACCAATGCTTTAAAGACTGCAAATTCCTCCTGGAAACCTCCCGGTTTACCTCGTGACTCTCGTCCATCCACCTAGCCCTGCCGACACCGGGCAGCACCCTGGTAAAGACCTCGGAGCACCCTGGCAGCCTAGGGGCAACCTGAAAAGGACCTCGGGGCACCCTGGGGACAACCCGAAAAGGACGGGGGAGCACCCTGGGGTGCCACGGCAGCCCGGGGACAACCCAAAAAGGATGGGGGAGCACCCTGGGGTGCCACGGCGGCCTGGGGACAACCCAAAAAGGACGTGGGAGCACCCTGGGGTGCCACAGCAGCCTGGGGACAAACCAAAAAGGACGTGGGAGCACCCTGGGGTGCCACAGCAGCATGGGGCTAACCCAAAAAGGATGTGGGAGCACCCCGGGGTGCCACGGCAGGCTGGCAGAGAACCAGGGCTTTGTGGAAATGCTTTCCCAAAGGCTGCTGGATACAGCCCGCCCCTGGAGACGCGCGAGACGGGGCTGGCGGCTCCCCGAGGCGGCAGGAGCAGCCCCCGCGCGTGGGGCAGACAGCGGGAGGCCGACCACCCCCCACCCCGCGGCTACCTTTCCGCCTGAAGAAGGACATGGCGCCGCGGGGCGGGGCGGGCAGCGAGCGGGGCTCCCTACGAGCGAGACTCCTTCCTCCTCCTGCCGCCTCCTCTCCCTCCTCGTCCTGCCGCGGAGCCGCCTGCCGCCGCCATGTTGTCAACAACCGCCAGGCCTCCTTCTTCCGGGGGGGTGGGGGCGCGCGGGGCATCCCGGGAAACGCCCGGCGGCAATACCTGGGCCGCCTGACCTCATCCAAGATGGCCGGCGAGGCGTCAGGCGAGGGGCTTCAGGTAAAGGTAAAGGGACCGGGTCCCGGGCAGCCATCTTGGAGAAGGGCAAAAAAAAAAAAAAAGCCCAACTTGCGCTCCGCCGGGCAGCCATCTTGGATAGGGGCAGCAGGTGCTTGGTTGAGTGAGGCTCAGTCAGCCATATTGGAGAAGGGCGAGAGTTTGTACCTCATGAATGATACAGGCTGGTTGTGAAGGGAGGGGAGGAGGTGGGAGTTGGCCCTGAAAGACTAACTCAGCCTTTTGAACGTGACTGTGGGAGAATGCTGTGGCAAGGAGCGGCTCTGGGGGCTTGGACACATCCAGGGGCTCGAGGGTGACCGCCAGCTAAGACCACCCACTTTGCCTCAGCGATGCGCCTCAGAGCAAGCCACCCTCTGCGCCTCCATAGCGCAGCAGAAGGGTGCAGCCGGGGCTGAAGACGCCGTGGGCTGATACACCAGGCAGAGCGTGACAGGAAATAAGAGCAGAGCACCCGCCTTGGCGTCATAAGGAACGATGTCACCTGTTATGCCATCATAACCGTGTCACTGTGTCGCGAGGCAGCCGTCAGCCACAGGACATCGCATCATAACAGCGCGGCCTCGTCGTGAAACATCGCCGAAGCAGCGCCAGGCCACGGCTCCCTTTCGAAACGGCGGCGTTTCCCACGCGTGACATTGCAACGCGTCCAGTCCTTATCAGCGCCGCGCAACGTGATGCCACAAGGCCGTGTCTTTGCGTGACCTCACGGTGCTTCCACGTGGCCTCGAGGCATGGCCGCGGCGTCCTCGCTCGGTCCAAATCCCCCCGTCCTGATTTCATTTTACCACCAAAGCTTTCGGGACGGCCTGCTCCGGTCGGGCTTCAGGGTCCCAACGGCACGTGAGGGATGGACGGCGGTCGTGTCCATCTGTGCCCTGAACTTTTTATTTAAAAAAGAAAAAAAAAGCAAACAAAGAAATCCCTCTTTGTTTATCAGGACCTGTGTTTCTCTGCCACAAAGGACAGGAGAATTAGGACGCAGAGTTGTTCGTATTTATTTTTTCTACAGAGCTGTATGTGTACCACACGCAATGCAAACACCGAAGGAAATGGATAAACAAGTCCCTTCCTCCAGGAGTTTAAAATCCAATAGAGACAATGTAGGAATCGGGCCTGCCTAATCAATCTGCTAGCCCGGCTTGCACCAGAGGCTTCAGAGGAAGCCCAGAAGAGCCCATAACAGGCAATTATGGGACGAGAGTCTAAAGAGTTGAGTTTCCTCTTGACAGGTGTATGTGCAATGATAGACGGTGACTTCAGTGGATGCTAATGTCTTCTGGCTACACCAGGAGTGGGCAAAATGTGGCCTGTGGGCTGGATGCGGCCTGCCAGGCCATTCTATCCGGCTCGTGGGACCCCTAAAAAATTTAGAAAATTAATGTTTATATGCCCCTGGCTGCCTGTCATGCAGCCCTTGATGGCTTGCCAAAACTCAGTAAGTGGCCCTCTCCCTGAAATAATTGCCCGCCCCTGGGCTACACGCTCCTTGTGAAGCACCCAGCCCTGGAGAGATGTACGCACATGCTCCACTCCATGTCCCGTGAGGCATCCCATTCCCTTCAGTGAGACCAGTGCATGGCATTAAACACGGTCTTTGCAGAATTGGAGCCACAGTCTGCCCTAATTCAAGCCTCGAGGTTGGCATCCACTCAGCTGAGTGCCTACAGTTTCATTTCCAAAGGTGGCCTCTTTTCATGCAATGCAATACAGGTTTCCATCGCTTTATGCAGGTTCTGTAGGTGCGAATTCACTCTTACGCAATGACCCTTTTTATACCAAAAATCCGTTTTACGCGAGGTAAATTCACTCCTATGCAATCGGTGGGGTGGGCGCCCACAGTTAGCTGCTTTGTGCAGTGCAATGTGGGAGTGATGTGCACCTGTGTGTCTGTGACAATACACATTTCTGTAGTTGCCGTTCCCATTATGGCTTCTAAGCGTCCTGCTAGCTTATCTCCTACCCCTCTCCCTGTGCTTGTGTGTACCGTCTGCTGTTGACGAGTACCAAAATTGTCTTGTAAAAGTGGTAGAAATGGGTCTGGGGGTCAGTACAGTCGAGGTCTTGGAACATACCCTATTTGTTACATTGTAACGTGGGTTCCCTTTATGCAAATTCAAGTTATGCACCATTTTCCAGGAACACACGTTCAGCATAAAGTGTGGGAAACCCATATAAATATTGTTAAACAAATCAAATTTGCAAGCCCATTGTGGACATGGGCAGATCAATACACTGAAGTCTAGAAAGTAAAGAACCCAAACAATTAATTCCATTGCATCATTCATTTCCCAACATTACAGAAATCCTTCCTGAGGCTTCTTTGTATATTTTTAAAGTCTCCCAATGAAAAGGAGAAAAAATATGCAGTGCATGCATGACAAGCACAATTAATGGGAAGCAGAATAACAACACTTTGTGTCCCAGTGTTACCTGGAGTATCTCATCTCTCTTTAAAATATTCCATGAATGCTCATACTTCCCTAGGTGGTAATTAGTTGGGATTATCCGTGGTCTGCAGATGGGGAAACTGAGGCATAGAAGGAAGCACTGGCTCACCCAAGATGTCACAGGGTTACAGAGTCTGGAATCAGACCTTCTATAAATGGCATAGCTACATAACTGGGATAAATGCCAGAAAGCCAGTTCAGTGCAATGCATTCCAGTAACTCTAAGCACCGAAGAAACCACACACCTAATCTTTTTTACTGCATGTGTCGGTGTTAGAGATGCGAGTTACTGCAGACTCAGAGTTCCCTCTGTTCAACTTTCAGGTTGATGTCCCTTTTGAGGTCCTGTCCTTTTTTCTCCAGGCTCATTCTGATGTAGTCTATGAGAAGAGCCTTCATTAACAGGGTCCTGAAACAGACCATCCTTATGCTGCAAAGGTGCATAGCAACAGGAAGAAGCTACAGTGCCGACATACCAATGTAATGTTATCTCTCTGCAAGGCAAATGCCTGGTATCATGATGAACCATCAGAAACTCTATAATTAATAGCAACAGTCTGCATGCTTGTAGCATCTTTCACCTAAGCATCTTAAAGCATCAACCTTTTTATTAATGAAGCCTCACAACTGGTGAGTAACATACAAGATGCACAGGATTTCTTCTCCCTTAGAGGCAGGATGCAGCAGCTGATTAATACTCAAAAGCAGCTACATTTTTTCTTTTAACCTTGTCTTTAACTTGTTTTGCAATGTGCCTTGATACATTTTTGTACGTGTGCTCAGGCACCAGCCTGGAAGGAGTATTTTATAACTACCAAATGAAATTAATTTTCAGAATGCAAAACGAAATGCTGATAATAGACTAAAATATGCAGATGGTGAGCAAATTGGGAAGAAGATGAGCTGTAGCTGGGGACCAGGAAATTAACAGCTCTTAGCCAAAAAAAAAGTTTGCCTGCCTCTTCCTGGAGCAATTATTTGCTTTTGGAAAAATATCCAGGGGAAAGGGCAAACACCAAGTGAAATCCCAGGCCCACAGAAGTCAGGTCTACTGACGTCAGTGGTGCCAGGATTTCACCTATTATTTATCTGTCTAAATGAAGACCTTTATAGCTTTATGACACCATGTGAATCATAAAAAACTGCCATTAAATAAAGATGCAATGTCAATACTGAGTCATAACTTTGCCTTATTATGCCTACAGGTGGCAAGACTGAAGATTTAAATTGAATTATACACCACAGATGCTTCAATGCCATGCCTAGTTGAAGACGAATCAGGTAATGGAGAAAGCATATCCATTTTTTTTTTATTCTTGTGGGTTCAGGCAGAGCACCAAAAGTCAAGACGCCCAGGGTGAGATTGGCTTCCATTCTGACTGCACCTGTGACCCACTAATCTAGTCTGGTCTCATGAAAATGGGGCCCCAAATCCAACCAAGGTACAAATCTTTGGCAGCAGCAGTAATAAAGGAAGAGGTATTTAGCATTAGGTGGTCTGCCAGGCCTAGATGCTGCTGTTTTCTTGGATCAGGAGGGACTGCTCTGTGTTGGGCCATGTCACCTCAGTGGATTGAACCTCTATATGCAGAATTGGGATTGGGGGTTCACAAACAAGGCAGAGCTGTCAAATGTGGCTCTTGTGATCTCTCGGGTGCATAAAGTTTGGGCATTTCCCTAACTTACAAGGAAAGGGAAAATTGTTGTCTGAAGTTCACCAGATGTCAGTGGATGACCCCCAGAGACTTTGATTGTCAACTGATGAATCTCAGGCCACGAATATATGTGGCTTGAATTATATTTCTTTGATTGAAATGTATTCCCCTTCCTTTGGGAAGATGGATCAGAGTAAAAGCTCTATTCCACAGTAAGTCAGTCAGCCTCAGACCCTGGAGATCTAGACTAGAAGCACAAAAATCTTTATGTTCTAGAGCTTTTAACAGGACGTGACAGTTTAACTGAGCAATCAGCTGAAATATAACTCCAGGACATAACAATGCTAAGATTAGAGAGGCTGGGGATGTCTCCCCAAATCAAACTATTCAAAGGAAAATGAATGGAGTTCTTTAGTTCCTAGTAGTCTGGTGAATTTTCCTCTTCTCCATATTTACAGAAATGAATAAAGTTTAATTTATAATAGGATCTAAATGGGATGCACTGTTTGGACAGAATTAATAATGTGGAACTAGAAATTGTTGATAACTTGGCAGTTCAGACTCACAGATAATTAACCAAATGAGCTGCTCTGTCTAATTACTGCATTCAGAAACATAAATGAATTGACTCACATTTGGGGAGTTGTCAATTCTCAGCTTTAACATAGGTCACAAGTCAGGCAATGACACTGAAGAAGATAATTTGTGAATTACTGAAACCCTACATACCACTGGCCATCAGCTCCTGCTGATCTTACTGATGAAAGGAATTTCACTGACCATAGTAGAGATTCTCATGTGAGAACACTTGGGCCTAGAACTCAAAACTCATTATACTTTAAAAACATTTATGCACACATTTCCCAGTCCTTATCATCCCAGAGCCCACAAGAAACCTTGCCATAATGCCTATAACCAGATTCCACAAAGATTAGGCAATTGAGAGCACAGTCTATGTCCTGGATTGTTTCTCTTGTCTTGTAAACTCATTTGGGTCAAGGACTGGTTTTTATTCTGTATTTGTATGCCTAGCACCATGGGGTCTTGTGTGTCATGACTAGGATCTCTAAAGGCTACAGGAAAAAAAATCAAAATAAATTACAATATGAATACAAGGCTCTTCAGCAGCAATCCAATCGAGAGCTGTAGTGTCCAAATCGAGAGCTGTAGTGTCCAAAACAAAGCAGGATTGACGTGTGAAACTCCTTGCCACTGTGGGGTGGAGAGGCCAACAGTATCAACAAGTTAAAAAAAGAACAATTAGGCAAATGTATGGATGACAGGTTCATCAGGGGCTATTAAACACAACTGCAAGGGATGGAACCTACTGATGATAATGGGAAAGAACTAACAGAGGATGGATCTTCCATGCATGTCCTGTTTCTTACATCCTTCTTATAAAGCCTCCACTACTTGTGAGGCTTGGAGACCGAACACTAGGCTTAATGAACCTTTTATCTGACTTAGTACAGCAACACTTAGTTGTTAGTCTGACGTAGTACAGCAACACTTGAGTTCTTCTGCAGGATAGAAAAGGAAGGTATTGGTAAAGGGCCATATAACCAATGTAAAAAAAAGCATACGTTCAGAATATTTTCATTATGTGTGTTAACAACAGCTTTGTAGGTTACTAATTAAAGCTGGAAGACTTAAAGCTCTTACATGAGGTTTGTCACTCAAGCTGCTTGGCTTCACTCAGCTCTGGATAATGAAATAGGATGGAGCTGTTTACATCTTCTGTTTATCATTTAGTTTCATTTTCAAATATCTGGGTTGCAAATGCTGAAGAAGAATGCTTAAAAAGCTATCTGCATGCATTGAAATGAAAGCCAAGGAATGAAAATATCAGTAACTAATGATCCAGACATGAATGCTGAAAGAGGGTGTGTCAGGAAAAAATATAATATATACCATTATAAACAATAGGATGCCTGGAAAGCAGGATGATTGACAAGAGGTGACCGACAGCACTAGAGTATGTGGTGCTTTCAGACGGAAATCATAGTGCCTTCAATTAGATTTCTTATTTACAGGAAAACAGGTGGCTACACGCACATAAAATTCATTACGGATTTCAAGTATGGCTGACCTCAGTCCATTAGTCTTAATGGGAGTGTGAGAGGGTTTATGTTATCTGCTCATCTGTGCTGAGGTTTTCCAAGAAGGGAATTATTCCACATGGCAGGCAGCAAAAATTAGCTGACTTTATCAAGAATGATGCAGAACCTCAACACTGGGACCTCTTATTTTCTCATTCTACTGCATGTGTACCCAAGCACTTCTCACCTAATATTCAGTAGGCCTTTTAGAAGAGCAGGGGTGCAGGGTTTCCTGTTTAATTTTAAGTCTAGGAGGGGAAAAAATCAGCAAGTCAAATACAGTCCAACTTTATGATAATGGATCCCGTGGGATAGGGGAAAAAGCTATAATGGGGTTATTCAATTTGCTGCACCGTAATAATGAGAAATTTGGCTTCTGCCTCTGGGATTGTTAAAAGTGGGTTTGTTATAAACAGGATTTGTTATAATAAGTTTACCTGCATAGAGTTAAGTAATAAAAAAACCCTTATTACTTGCAGCACTGAAGACAAGCCCAAGGCTTTGTAAACAAAGATCCTCTGAGCAGCTGATTCCTAAAATAGAAGCTTTGGACTGAAGAGAAGCGCAGAAAGGATCTGGTAAGCCTTTTTGGTCATCCTTTCTATAGGTTCCCATCATGCCTAACACAGGATTGCTCTTCACTGCATGTTCTTAAGTGCTTTGTCCCAATCTGAGGACTTTCCATCAGTTATAACACCAGGAATTCTGCTTTTCTCAAACTTCTGCAGGCCCTTTGCCCTAAATTTGTAGCTGTACTTCTGAGAGTGTGCATTTTTATGGCACAGATCCCTAATTAAAGTCCAAAGCAGGGCCATTCAGTCTGAAGCCAGTATCTATATTTGTTTTTATCAGGCGTTTTTTTAAATGCCTCAGGAAAAGCATTAGAAATAATGTGATGTCTGCTTTCCCCAGGATATTTCCTTTATCCAAGAATGCCAGAAGATAAAGTCTTGTGGTACTTTGGTCCTCTATATGGCTATTTCTGGCAGCAAAGAAAAAACACGTGAAACATATATTTAAAAAGTGCAAGAAAATCACAGATGCTTGGAATTTAAAACTCTGGTTCCATGCATAATTCCAGTTTTTAGATTAATCACCAGTGGAATCAGCCACTAGAGGGCAAAAAACAGTTTCTCTGACTCCACATTAACGGGAACAGAGCCTTCCAAAGCCTTTACATCTCAGAGAAAAATCTCACTATGCACCACTAAGGGGCACTAGCCTCTTTGCTTATGATGAAGTTATCTTTGCTCATCTTAACATCCCTGCAGCCCAGACCACCCTCTTTAGGATGTTATTATTGATTGTTTTTAGAGAAGACTAGCTCTGAAAGCCTGTCAGCAAACCCTCCTCAGTCCGGAGGAGCTGAATTAACAAGACACTAAACAATCGACCCACACCTTGAAAGGACAAGGAGTCCCTCCAAACTGGAACCTGGGAGCTGGCCAGTGGTTCAGTGATATAGGTGAAAGTAATTTCCTGAATCAGCTCTTACTGGAAATCCATTTAGGAAATCCATCCAGAGCACGATTTCAGATTCTTGCCATGACCCAATGTCTGTGCTGTTTCCAACAGTACCAGCTGATTGAAACAGCTTCCAATTACGCTGATCAGAACAGTCAAGTTCAAACAACCTGTTTCACTTGGCTTGTGGCTAATGGATTTTATCTGGCATGATTCCAAAAGTGAAGGGCGAGCTTGTCTTGGAAGCCATGAAAGAGAACGTTAGGATGGCCTGGCATAGCGATCAGAGTGTTTGGCAGTAAATGCTTGATCTAGCCATGGCATTTCAGAAGTATCATCAGGAGAGTAAATATTCTTCACAAAATGTCATGTTTAGAAAGACTCATTTATCCAGGTGTGTCCAGCTTTAATCACTGGTATATATAAACCCCAAACAAACAAACCAGCCCCTTTTCTGGTTTTTTCTCTTGCTTGCATTTTCAACTTTATTAGGGGAAAAAAAGTGTGCTATTAAGGGAATTTTCCAAGCCATAAATGAAAGTTGAAATGACCAAATTCTACTATGGGAAACTTTAAAAAGTAGCTTATGTTATTTAGGAACACAGTTACCAAGAAAAGGCACTAGCATGTCCCTACTCCACATTAGCTTTTTAAAACAATGCTGTCCTAGTTGACTGTCTGTTCTTGGTGCCTTGATGAAGCTTCCCTTAAAGAGGTATGGTCTCAATCCTGGAGTTGTATCTGATCCTTTCCCCCCTTGGTGTCGCTGGGCTGGGCCTGTGCACAAAGGTTTGCCTGCTTGGATGAAGCTACAAACAAACTGATGTCATATTTTAAATTTTCCATGGATTTGTTTGCTAAGCTGCATAGCTCTTCTCTCAGTTAGAAAATGGAAATGAATGTTTATTTAATTACCACTCCGTGAAAGCCAGCTCTCCAGGCATGCAGGTTTATATTGTCATCTAGCTAAAACACAAAATAATACTGGCTACTTTAAACAGGTAAAGTGGCATAAATAATCCTTTATATGTCAGGCTCAGCTATTAAGATGAGGACGTTACAATTTTTTTTATTATTTTTTATTTTATTTTTTGCTAAAAAGCAGTGTAAAATCAGTTAGCAAAAACTTGATGGTAGCGGAGAAGGACCAACTGCTATCTTGATCTGTGCCTGCATCTGTTGGTACCACAGTTTTAGTATTATAGAAATGTGCAATCTCAATCCCTGGATACTGCACTTAAATTGATTCTTTAAGTGGGTCTCATTAACACTGCTCTGCAGTAATGATAAAAATTCATTCACCTTTTTCCATCTGGAAATCCTTCCCCTACTGTCAGTAGCGAGCAATTGCATCTGCGGCCGAAGTGCAGAAGGTGTGAAAGTCACTTTGGAGCAGATCCTGAATCTGATCCTTACAAATGTGTCATGTTACACAAGTAAGTGGAACGCTCGAGGTGGGGGGGAGTTATGCATGTGGTTACAGGGACAGGCAGTTTGGAAAGGCATAGTAGTATTATAGGTACTTCTAGCAAAGCCAAACTCTTTAACATCTGTTATATCCGCAACATTCGAAGCACTACTTGGCTACGGCAATTGCCCTCACTCCTGGAGGGCTGCAGGCGTACCAGACCTTTTTTAAACAAGTAAAAGGTGCAGCTCCTTACTCTAAATGCACGGGCGCTATCCATCAAAGCCTCGCTCATCAGAGGAGTTTCATTAGCTCATGGGAAGTAGTCCACCAACTTCTGGTCTGTGGGATGGGGCCCTAAACAAAACACATGCCAGTGAGATGCACCAGACTGCCTCCAGCATTTGAGGCCTAGGAGGTTCTGATTCAGAGGCTGTGCCCCTCACTTCTGTGCTCAAGCGATGCCCCTTTCCTCCAAGGACGTGTCCAATCCCTTTGTGAATCTAGCTACGCCGTGGGCTTCCACCAGCCTGGTGGCAGCGAGGCCCACAAGTCTAGGACACGCGGCATGAAGAATTCCCTTGCATTCGCTTTAGATGAGTTTCGTGCCAGGACCCCTGGTTCTTGCATTGGGGGAAGAGAGTCCTACCGACTTTCTCCTCGCCATTTAGTGCTTCCCTTCCCGCATCCCCGCTCCAGCACCTCTTCTAAACTGCCGCTGCCTACAAAGGGTGTTTGTGCCCAAAAGCTTGCAAAGAACAATTTCCCCAACTATGTAGTCGGTCTAATCCAAGGTATCGCATCTCCCCGAAGAACTGAACAGGCCTGTCCTTGCCTCTCAGCATCCTTGCTGCAAAGAGAAGCACTGAAAGGGCAGCAGGCGGGGTGGGGGTGTCCCCTGGCAGCGCGGCGGGGCGGCGGGGTCGTTCCCGAAGTCCCCTGGGAAGTCCAGGTGCCGGCAGTGCTGGGCTGGGCAGGGCCCGCTGCAGGCTGGAGCGGATCACCCGAGAGAGCATCCCGGTGCCCGGGCTTCCCCGCCGCAGCCCGGGGTGGGGCCGCTGCGGGAGCTCCTTCCCCCCCCCGCC